>NC_090379.1:4914455-5069425 GCF_036365525.1 Heterodontus francisci
CCAAAGCCTTTCCACCAGAAGGCGCATGGGAATATCATCACCTCCAAGTTCTGCTCCTAGTCACACACCATACTGACTTGGAAATATATCAGCTGCTCCTTCATCATTGCTGGGTCAAAATCCTGGAATTCCCCACCAAACAGGACGTCATCACCTTCTCTAGGGCAATTAGGGATGGATGATAAATGTTGGCCTTGCCAGCAATGCCCACATCCCATGAATTAATAAATTTCTAAAAAAAAATTGTTTACAGCACCAAAACTGTATCTAGCTTGCTCTTAAATACATCTTTGTTCCTCCCCTCAACTACTTTGTGTGGTCGTAAGTTTCTCATTCTCACCACTCCCTGGATAAAGAAGTTTCTCCTGAATTCCTATTAGATTTATTAGTGACTATCTTATATTGATGGCCACTAGTTTTGAACTCTCCCATACATGGAAATATCAGGCGAGATTTTAACACACTCAAACCCATCCACTTGCAGAGTTAAAATTGGATCCATCTTCTGTACATAACCCTACCCAACCTTTTATCATTTATTTGAAAGACCTCTGATAGGTTTCAGGTTCTCAATCTTTTTGCTTCTGAGACCCCCTCCTGTGTCATAAAAATTCCCGAATCCCCTGAAACACAAGTAATTGTTCAGTGTAAAAATTAGTTGTACAATTAATCATATATATTTATTATTTTTGATTTACTTATTGAACCTTTGCTGATGCTGAGCAACAATTCTCAATTCTTGCGCCAACATTCAAACCTAACGTCAAATGGCTTCGCTCCCCAATTAAAGCGCATTTTAAAAAAGATCTTTAATTGCATAATTACTAACACTAAAGTAAGATTTTGTCATCTTGTAGCTTTTACCGATTTTAAATTCTTCTCCCATCCCTAACCTCCCTCCCTCCTCACACCGAACATGCCACCATGCGGCAGAAGTGGGTCCAGGAAAACACCTCAGATGATTGACACCCTCAAAGCTGGTTCCTTCACCCCCCTACACCGTGGCTGATTTGTTGCGTGACAGTCTCGTGTTGAGAGATGGAATTGCTCCACAAACAATAATCTTCAAAATTATAAGTAAAACAAAAGGAAGTTTATCAAATGTTGTTCCTGATGTCGATCATGCACTCGAGTTGCTCCAGGGCCCACTAGTTGGAGAAGGTTAAAGACAGCATAAAGAAAACAAGAGTGTCTAAATGATTGAAGCATCAGTTCCCATTTGACTCAGCTGGTTCAGGCTGTGAGGAGCTTATTGCCCAGCTGCCATCTTCATTCCCTGAGCAGTGCCACTTGGCTGTGCTCAGTCAGGGAGTTAGGCCACAGGTACCCTGTGCTTCCAGGAGATGAGGGAGCAGCGAGAAATTACAGCCTGGGCTTCTGTTCACAATCATCGGGCTGGATTCTATAAGTCTGCTCCCGATGGAAAAAAAATGTCCATCTGCGCAGGCTGCATGCCAAAGACCGCCGCAGTTCCAAGCGTGGCAGATCATTTAAGTAGCTGGGTTGGGACCCCCCCCGCCCACCCATCCCTGCCCGATCACGTGGAGGGGGCACGCTATCCGTCCCCAGCAATGGCGTCAGCTGCCTGTGCAAGGGTGCTGACTCCATTTTTAAAGGGCTATTAGCCCTACTGGCAAATTTAAATATTTAAATATAGATTAAATGAAATAAAATAAATATATTTCTTTTGCCCCTCTCCCACCACCCCCAATAACAACAAAACTATTTGCCCTTTTGCGCCCAAAGCACTTACCTCTACCATCTGACCTTCCCCGGCAATTGCACAAACTTTACACTATAACCCTTCCCACCATCCCCTACACCCATGATGCTAATTTGACCCCATTTACCCCCTCCCCCCAGCGCCACTGCACTGAGAAACTTACCTCCTCGCCCCTCCCCGCCAGTGTTGCGCCTCGTTTCCCCGGATGGGGATCCGAAGGCGCGGCAGTGCCAGCCGCAGGGGTGAAGATCGCAGCGGGACATTAGGAGGTGAAAGGCGAGTAATTAATTCAGGTATTGTAATTTATTTAAATTGTCCCATCGCTAAGCAGCATGGGGACCGTCGCAAGGCCTTGCCTCCGCCGGCAATATCGGGCCTGACCCTGCTGGCATTGAGGTCCGTGGACGGCCTGATCCAGGGCCACCTTCATACCCCCACCACCACAGATCCCGACATCGAGGGCTTTATAGAATCCAGCCCATCGTGCACTGGCTGCTGCTGGCATACACAAGAACACAAGAAATAGGAACAGGAGTAGACCATATGGTCCATCGAGCCTGCTCCACTATTCAATATGATCATGGCTGATCTTAGGCTTCAACTCCACTTTCCCGCCCGCTCACCATATCCCTTGATTGCCTGAGAGACCAAAGATCTGTCTAGCCCAGCCTTAAATGTATTCAACGATAAAGAATCCACAACCCTCTGTGGTAGAGAATTCCAAAGATTCACAATCCTTTGAGTGAAGTAATTTCTCCTCATCTCAGTCCTAAACGATCGGTCTCTTGTCCTGAGACTGTGCCCCTGTGTTTTAGATTCCCTGACCAGTGGAAATAATCTCTCATTGCCTACCCTATCCAGCCCTGTATATTTCAGTGAGATCACCTCTCATTCTTTCAAACGTCAGAGAATATGGGCCCAATTTACTTAGCCTTTCATCTTAGGACAACCCCCTCATCCCAGGTACCACTCTAGTGAACCTTCACTCTACCGCTTCCAATGCAAGAATATCCTTTCTTAAATGTGGAGTCCAAAACTGCACACAGTACTCTAGATGTGGTCTCACCAAAACAACTGTACAATTGTAGTAATACTTCCTTATTCCTGTACTCCAATCCCCTTGCAGTAAAGACCAGCATGCCATTTACCTTCCTAATTTCTTGCTGTACCTCGTGTTAACTTTCTGCGTTCCTTGTATAAACCTACCCAAGCCTCTTTGAACATCAACACAAGCTTCATACATTTTGAAAACTATTCTTTTTTATTCCTATGACCAAAGTGAACAATTTCACACTTCCCTACATTATACTCCATCTGCCATCTTGTTTCCCACTCACTTAACCTTATATTTCTTTGCAGCCTCTTTGTGTCTTCCCCACAGCTTATCTTTCCACCTACCTTTTCCTGTATCATCAGGAAAATGAGATATTTTACTCTCTGTCTTCATCTAAGTCATTAATATAAATTGTAAATAGCTGAGGCCCCAACACTGATCCTTGCGGCACCCTGCTATTTACGATCTGCCAACTTGAAAATGCCCTGTTTATGCCCACTCATTGCTTCCTGTCTGTTAACCAATCATCTATCCATGCTAATATATTACCCCCAACTCCATGAGCCCTTTCTTGTATATTAATCTCTTGTGTGGCACCTTATCAAATGCCTTTTGAAAATCCAGGTATACTACATCTATTAGTTTCCCTTTATCTACCCTACTAGTTACATCCTCAAAAAACTCTAATAAATTTGTCAGACAGAATTTCCCTTTAGTAACACCATGTTGACTTGTTCTAATCATACTGTGATTTTTTAAGTGCATTGCTAAGACTTCCTTAACAATAGATTCCAGCATTTTCTCAATGACTGATGTTAGGCTAACTGGCCTGTAGTTTCCTGTTTTCTCTCCCTCCTTTTTTGAAAAGCAGTGTAACATTTGCCAACTTCCAATCTGATGGGACTGTTGCTGAATCTAAGGAATTTTGAACAATCATAGCTAGCACATCCACTATCTCTGCAGCCATCTCTTTTAGAACCCTAGGGTGTAGACCAAGGATTTCAGTCCCTTAAGTTTCTCCAATACTTTTTCTCTGCTGATATGAAATTCCTTAATTTCCTCACTCTTTTTCACCCTTAGGTTACTTTCTATTTCTGATATGGAACTTGTGTCTTCTAATGTGAAGACAGACACAAAATGTTTGTTCAGTGCCTCTGCCATTTGCTCATTCTCCATGATAATATCTCCTGTCTCTGCTTCTGAGGGACCAATTTTAGTTTACTTGAGCTGTTCCCTTCCTTTTTATATACCTACTAAAGCTCTTACAATCTGTTTTTATATTACTGGCCAATGTACTCTCATATTCTATTTTTTCCTTTTTATCAACTTTTTGGTGGCCCTTTGCTGCTTTCTAAAACACTCCCAATCCTCCGATTTGCTGCACTTTTTTGCAACATTGTAAGCCTCTTCTTTTAATCTAATAACATTCTCAACTTCCTGAGTGAGCTGCGGATGGGTCTTTCTGGCTGAGTTTTTGTTTTTCAAAAGAATGTATTTTGTGGAACATTTTGAATTGTTTCTTTCAAGGTTTCCCACGGTTCTTTCATGACCATACCTTATAGTCTATTTACCCAATTTACCTTCGCCAGTTCTCCCCTCATACCTATATAATTGGCTTTGTTTAAGTTTATGATTCTTGTTTGTGATTGGAGTATGTCACTTTCAATCTTAATATGGAATTCAATGGTATTATGATCACTATTTCCCAGTGGATCTTTTACTGTGAGATTGCTAATTAACCCTGCTTCATTACACAATACTAGATCTAAGATAGCTTTATCCCTAATTGGCACCACAATGTATTGCTCCAAGAAACTGTCCTGAAAACATTCTACAAACTCATCTTCTATACCTCTCCTGCCAATTTCATTGTCCCAGTCTATATGAAGATTAATGTACCCCACAATTATTACATTGCCTTTGTTACAAGCTCCAATAATTTCTTGCTTAATGCTCTGCCAGCAGATTAACTACTGTTAGGGGTCTTATAAACTACTCCCACCAGTGTTTTCTGAATCTTGCTATTCCTTATTTCCACCCATACTGATTCTACTTCATGATCTTCTGAGGTCAGATCCTTTCTCACTAATGCCCTTATTCATCCTTCACCATCAGTGCTACCCCTTCTCCTTTGCTATTCTGTCTGTCTTTCTGAACTATTGTGCACCCTGGAATATTTATTTTCCAACCTTGATCACCATGTAACCATATCTCAGTAATGAAGAAGGGTCACTGACCTGAGACGTTAACTCTGTTTCTCTCTCCACAGATGCTGCCAGACCTGCTGAGTATTTCCAGCGTTTCTTGTTTTTATTTCAGATTTCCAGCATACGCAGTATTTTGCTTTTAATTATCCCAGTAATGGCAATTAGATCTAAATCATGTACCTCTATTTGTGCCACTAGTTCATCTTTCTTATTGCAGATGCTTCACGCATTCAGATATCGAGCCTTTAATTTCTTTTTTTTGCTTCTATTCCCTTCAGTGATCTGATTTGTTAAACTCTGTCCCATTCTGCTTGTCTTTACCCACAATGCTATACTGCTCCGATACCTTGGCCTTTCTCTTTGGATTTCTAAATCTCACCTCTCCCAAATTCTCCCCCCACTCTGTTAGTTCACAACCTCTAGTTTTATCTGCTGGCTCACTCTTGAGTTTGTACACACTGTCCCTGCCTGCTGCACCCTGATTATCATTATCCTTATTGCTATCTTGCTCTCCCGCCTTCTCCTCTCTAAGTTATCACATCTTCCCTCACTTGATCCCTCACCCCCACAATTTAGTTTAAAGCCCTCTCTACTGTCCTAGATATACAATTCACCAGAACACTGGTCCCAGCATGGTTCAGGTGTAGACTGTCCCAATGATACAACTCCTGCATTCCCCAGTACTGATGCCGGTGCCCCATGAATCAAAACCCATTTCTCCCACACCAATCTTTGAGCCTTGCATTTAACTCTCTAATCTTATTTACCCTATGCCAATCTGCTCGTGGCTCAGGAAATAACCCAGAGATTATTACCTTTGAGGTTCTTTGTTTTAATTTAGCCCCAGCTGCTCATACTCCCTAGACTTAATTAATAGGAAATATGGAAATATTCACCTGCCAATCTATTAAGCTTTACTACTATTAGTAAATAAAACCTTACAGTTACTAAAAATTATTCTAGTTTTGAAACATAAATGAGAAAAAACTCACCAACCAATCACTACCTGTTTTCTTGTGATGTCACACATTTTTCTCAAATGTGGTCAGTTCGTTTTGGTGGCCTGGACTGCACTGACTGGAGTGGACTGGACTGCACTGCACTGCACTGGACTGCACTGCATTGGACTGGACTGCACTGGACGGCACTGGACTGGACTGGATTGTACTGGACTGCACTGCACTGCACTGGACGGCACTGGACTGGATGGCACTGGACTGCACTGCACTGGACTGGACTGCACTGGATTGGACTGCACTGGACTGCACTGCACTGGACGGCACTGGACTGGACTGCACTACACTGGACTGCACTGGATAGGATAGGATAGCTCTTTTAAACTGCTCGCTGGTCCTACACTCCCTCTCTCTCTCTCTCTCTGCTTCCCGCCACGGTTCTTTTAAACTGCTCGCTGGTGCCGCTCTCTCCTTTTTTTAGGCATTGCCTAACTTTTGACATCTGGCTTGCCTATGATGTGGTCAGATAGTCACCCCACTGAGCTCACCCATGAAGAGTACTTCAGAGAACTGTACCGCAAACAGGGGTCAGCTCCTCTAGAACAAGAGGGGAAAAGCAAAGAAGTTGTATTGAGCAGCTTGCTCATTTTCTGTTGGTGTTTTCAAAGATTTCTAACTGCTGTTAAAGTAACTTGTTTTTAAAAATTATCTCTTCCCAGCCCATTCCCTTGGTTCGATCTATCATCCGTATCCATGAGAGACACACCCCTCACACTGTTTCTCTCGTTATATCCAAGCCTGCTGCAGCATTTCAGCTTCATATACCGCATTTCCATGTTAAAGAAGAAAGACCAGCCTAACATTGAAGACTGCTGCAGAAGCTTAACTAGTCAGAAGAGAGATGAGAACAGCTGAGCAATTGCTCCATAGGTGTCTGATGCCACTATTACTACTAAATATTCACAACATCGAGAGGACATACAAATTTATGAACCCGAAAGACCAGTCCCAAAGTACAAAAATCCCATTCTATACATCTGTACCCCCTCACTCATTTTGCTCACCAGTAATCTGTCCAGCTCTCTCTTGAATCAGCTGCCATTATCTCCCTTCCTGCTTCTCTGGGCAGTCTGTTCGCCTTTTCAGATTGAGTTCCTACCCTCTGGCTGCAGAGTATGTGGTTATTTATAAAAGTTGGGGACTCTTCTCCATAAAATGAATGGGGATTAGTCTTTGGATTCGGGTTAGAATATTCTTTTTTGATATTGGACGTTGCAGGCAGTACACTTTACACTGTTGGCAAAAGTGAATTTGCCTGGGTCAGTTGATGATTGGCTATTGAATGCAAGGCAAAAGTGGAGATGATTAGTTTCAGAGTCTTTACTCGAGTGAACACTGTCCATTCCTTATCCACCCTCCACTTTCCAATGGTCCCAAGGCCTGGCTCCTTGGAGACTCCTCTCCCGTCTGTCCCCACCTGTAGCACAGGGAAGCAACAGTAAAGACCTGGGGATCAGTGGGGTGGGGGTCTTCCATGGAGGGAGGGGCGTCCTCCTGTCCATTCTGTCATGTGGATCCTTTTGCAGGGTGTCACTGAATTAGATGGGTGCATGTCAGAAGCTACAATTGCTTTATTGTAATTCATTCAACAAGGACAACATTTCTATGCATTTCTTTCTGTTGTTCCACACTTAAAATTACAATTAAAGAAAACATATTTTCTGATGTCTGGGTCTCTTCAGGTTCTTGTTAATTTTATCTACTTCTGGACCATACACATCAATCACTGCATTATTAGGAAGAATGAAGTTGCTCTTTTTATCACATCAGGGTGCCCCAAAGTCTTTTACAACCAATGAAGCAGTTTGGAAGTGTAGCCACTGTTGTAGGAAATGTGACAGCTTGTGCACAGTAAGATCCCACAAAAATCAATGCGATAATAACCAGAGTATATGTTACATGAGAAATTTTGGCAAGAATACCAGGAGAACCCCCTTGCTCTTTTTTTAAATAGTATCATGGGATCTTTTGGGTCCATCTGAGAAGGTTAACCTATATAATGTGGTTTGCACCCTCAAACTTCTGGCAGAGAGGAGTGACACCCACTGAGTCACATGGAGGCAATGGAATATGGATGTGGAGTACAGGGAGTTCGGAAGGGTAAAGTCTGAGACCTCCACTAAGCTCAGGGCCAGTATACTAAAATAAAGTACTGCAGATGCTGGAAATATGAAATAAAAACAAAGTGCTGGAAAAACTCAGCAGGTCTGGCAGCATCTGAGGAGAGAGAAGCAGAGTTAACGTTTCAGGTCAGTGATCCTTCTTCAGAACTGGCAGATATAAGAAATGTAAAAGATTTTAAGCAAGTAAAGCGGGGGTGGGGAAAGAGATAACAAAAGAGGTGTTGATAGGACAAGGTCACAGAATAGCTGACCAGAAGGTCATGGAGCAAAGGCAAACAATATATTAATGGTGTGCTGAAAGACAAGGCATTAGTACAGATAGGGTGTTAATGGACTGAAACTGAACAGCCAAAAGCACAAACATGAAAAAAACAGTGGGTAGACACAGTAGAAACAAACTAAAATAAAATAAACACAAAAAACAAAATAAAAAATAACTAAAGATAAAAATAAAATGGGGAGCCCGTCATGCTCTGAAATGATTGAACTCAAGGTTCAGTCCGGCAGGCTAGAGCGTGCCTGATCAGTAAATGAGATGCTGTTCCTCGAGCTTGTGTTGATGTTCACTGGAACACTGCAGCAATCCCAGGACAGAGATGAGAGTGGTGGGGGGGGGGGGGGGGGGGGGAGGGGGGGCATGGTGGTGTTAAAATGGCCAGCAACAGAAGCTCAGGGTCCTGCTTGCTGACTGAGCGGAGGTGTTCCGCAAACGGCTACCCAGTCTCCGTTTGGTCTCCCCAATGTAGAAGAGACCACATTGAGAGCAGCAAATACAATATACTACATTGAAAGAAGTACAAGTAAATCGCTGCTTCACCTGAAAGGAGTGTTTGGGGCCTTGGATAGTGAGGAGGGAGGAGGTAAATGGGCAGTTATTACACCTCCTGCGATTACAGGGGAAGGTGCCGTGGGAAGGGGACGAGGTGGTGGGGGTAATGGAGTAGTGGACCAGGGTGTCGTGGAGCGAACGATCCCTTCGGAATGTTGACAGGGGAAGGGAGGGGAAGATGCCTTTGGTAGTGGGATCACGCCGGAGGTGGCGTAAATGGCGGAGGATGATCCTTTGGATATGGAGGCTGATGGGGTGGAAAGTGAGGACAAGGGGAACCCTGTCACGGTTCTGGGAGGGAGGGTGAGGGTAGAGGTGTGGGAAATGGGCTGGACACAGTTGAGGGCTCTGTCAACCACAGTGGCGGTGAATACTCGGTTGAGGAAAAAAGAAGACATTTCAGAAGCACTGTCATGGAAGGTAGCATCGTCAGAGCAGATGCGTCGGAGAAACTGGGAGAATGGAATGGAGTCCTTACAGGAGACAGGGTGTGTAGAAGTGTAGTCAAGGTAGCTGTGGGAGTCGGTGGGCTTATAATGAATATTAGTAGACCGCCTATGGAGACAGAGAAGTCGCGGAAGGGAAGGGAAGTGTCGGGGATGGACCATGTAAATGTGAGAGAAGGGTGGAAATTAGAAGCAAAGTTGATAAAGTTTTCCAGTTCGGGGCGGGAGCAGGAAACGTCACCGATACAGTCATCAATGTACCAGAAAAAGAGTTGGGGGAGGGGGCCTGAGTAAGAATGAAACAAGGGATGTTCGACATATCCCACAAAAAGACAGGCATAACTAGGACCATGCAGGTAACCATAGCAACACCTTTTACTTGAAGGAAGTGAGTGGAGTTGAAGGAGAAGTTGTTCAATGTGAGAACAAGTTCAGCCAGGCGGAGGAGGGTGGCGGTGGATGGGGACTGGTTGGGCCTCTGTTCAAGGAAGAAGCAGAGAGCCCTCAAACCATCCTGGTGGAGGATGGAGGTGTAGAGAGATTGGACGTCCATAGTGAGGGGGAGGCGGTTGGGGCCAGGAAACTGTAAATTGTCAAAATGATGTAGGGCGTCAGAAGAGTCACAGATGTAGATGAGAAGAGACTGGACCAGCGGAGAAAAGATAGAGTCTAGATAGGAAGAAATAAGTTCAGTGGGGCAGGAGGAGGCTGACACAATGGGTCTGCCGGGACAGTCCTGTTTGTGAATTTTGGGAAGGAGGTGGAAGCGGGCTGTCTGGGGTTGCGGGTCTATGAGGTTGGAAGCTGTGGAGGGAAGATCTCTAGAGGAGATGAGGTCAGTGACAGTCCTGTGGGCAGTAGCTTGTTGTTCGGTGGTGGGGTCATGGTCCGGGGGGAAGTAGGAAGAAGTGTCTGAGAATTGGCGCTGAGCCTCGACAAGGTAGAGGTCGGTACTCCATACAACAGCAGCACCACCCTTGTCTGCCGGTTTGATGATGATGTCAGGATTAGACCTGAGAGAACAGAGTGCCTCAAGTTCAGAGGGGGACAGGTTAGAGTGAGTGAGGGGGGCAGAGAAATTGAGATGACCAATGTCTCGCCGACAGTTTTCAATGAAAAGATCAAGAGCGGGTAAGAGGCCAGGGGGAGGGGTCCAGGTAGAGGGAGAATGCTGGAGGCGGATGAATGGGTCTGCTGGTCGGGGGGGAGGACTCCTGGTCAAAGAAGTGAGCCCGGAGGCGGAGGCAACAGAAGAAGATCTCAATGTCATGCCGAGAGCGAAATTCATTGAGTTGGGGGCATAAGGGGAGAAAACTGAGACCTTTGTTGAGTACAGAACGTTCAGCATCAGAGAGGGGGAGGTCAGAGGGTATAATGAATACACGGCAAGGGGTCAGATCAGAAGGGGTGGGGTCAGAGGGAAGTGAAGGGGAAGAAGGATCTGGAGGGGCATTAATCTCCATCAGCTGCTGGAGCTTGTGTTCCTTGACACCTGAAAGGAAGAAAAAAAGTTTTTTTTAATGCATCGGATAAGACGAAGGATGAAATGAAACTTTGGAGTAGAACTGCTTTGAGATAAGGTGAGGTGGTGTTTCTGGAGAGAGAGGTTCAGTGTGTACATGTGGTGGCGTATGGCACTGAGCGTGGATCTCAGGATGCGGCGAGAATAGCAGTCCAAGGAACGTTGTATTTCTCGGAGATACCTGTAATCCTGGGTGGTTTCAAAACATGAAGGATGAAACTGCAGTTGGAATCCACGTGGAATAAGTCGGAGCTGGAGACATTCACTGAGGAAGGGGATGTTGCTGTGAAAACGAGTTTTGGTAGACACTTTATCAAACACCAGAAGGGAAATGAAGGTGAACAAGGTAAAAGAGACAAAGGGTGACCGCTTTGCGGAACACCTCCGCTCAGTCCAAAAGCAGGACCCTGAGCTTCCGGTTGCTTGCCATTTCAACACACCCCCCTGCTCTCATGCTCACATCTCTGTCCTGGGATTGCTGCAGTGTTCCAGTGAACATTAACGCAAGCTCGAGGAACAGCATCTCATCTACCGATTAGGCACACTACAGCCTGCCGGACTGAACATTGAGTTCAATAATTTCAGATCATGACAGGCCCCCCATTTTACTTTTATCTTTAGTTATTTTTTCTTTTTTCTTTTCTTTTTTGTGTTTATTTTATTTTAGTTTGTTCAGTTTGTTTCTACTGTGCCTACCCATTGTTTTGTTTCATGTTTGTGCTTGTGGCTGTTCAGTTTTCTGTCCATTAACAGCCTTTCTGTAATAGTGCATTGTCTTTCAACACACCATTAACATACTGTTTGCCTTTGCTCCATGACCTTCTGGTCAGCTATTCTCTGTGACCTTGTCATATCAACACCTTCTCTTTTGTTATCTCTTGCCCCACCCCAGCTTTATTTGCTTAAAATCTTTTACATTTCTTATATCTGTCAGTTCTGATGAAGAGTCATTGACCTGAAACGTTAACTCTGCTTCTCTCTCCACAGATGCTGCCAGACCTGCTGAGTATTTCCAGCACTTTCTGTTTTTATTTCAGGGCCAGTATACTTTGCTTTTCATTATCTCTTCACTGCCTTATTCACTCATTTATTTAAATAATTATTCAATTTAACAACAACTTGCATTTTTATAGCATCTTTAACATAGTAATAAGTCCCAAGTATTTCATAGCACTGAGACACATAGGGTTATTAGGACAGGTGACCAAAAGCTTGGTCAAAGAGGTATGTTTAAAGAACAAAGAACAAAGAACAAAGAACAAAGAAAATTACAGCACAGGAACAGGCCCTTCGGCCCTCCAAGCCTGCGCCGATCCAGATCCTCTATCTAAACATGTCGCCTATTTTCTAAGGGTCTGTATCTCTTTGCTTCCTGCCCATTCATGTATCTGTCTAGATACATCTTAAAAGACACTATCGTGCCCGCGTCTATCACCTCCGCTGGCAACGCTTTCCAGGCACCCACCACCCTCTGCGTAAAGAACTTTCCACGCATATCCCCCCTAAACTTTTCCCCTCTCACTTTGAACTCGTGACCCCTAGTAATTGAATCCCCCACTCTGGGAAAAAGCTTCTTGCTATCCACCCTGTCTGTACCTCTCATGATTTTGTACACCTCAATCAGGTCCCCCCTCAACCTCCGTCTTTCTAATGAAAATAATCCTAATCTACTCAACCTCTCTTCATAGCTAGCGCCCTCCATAACCAGGCAACATCCTGGTGAACCTCCTCTGCACCCTCTCCAAAGCATCTACATCCTTTTGGTAATGTGGCGACCAGAACTGCACGCAGTATTCCAAATGTGGCCGAACCAAAGTCTTATACAATTGTAACATGACCTGCCAACCCTTGTACTCAATACCCTGTCCGATGAAGGAAAGCATGCCGTGTGCCTTCTTGACCACTCTATTGACCTACGTTGCCACCTTCAGGGAACAATGGACCTGAACACCCAAGTCTCTCTGTGCATCAATTTTCCCCAGGACTTTTCCATTTACTGTATAGTTCACTCTTGAATTGGATCTTCCAAAATGCATCACCTCGCATTTGCCCTGATTGAACTCCATCTGCCATTTCTCTGCCCAACTCTCCAGTCTATCTATATTCTGCTGTATTCTCTGACAGTCCCCTTCACTATCTGCTACTCCACCAATCTTAGTGTCGTCTGCAAACTTGCTAATCAGACCACCTATACTTTCCTCCAAATCATTTATGTATATCACAAACAACAGTGGTCCCAGCACGGATCCCTGTGGAACACCACTGGTCACACGTCTCCATTTTGAGAAACTCCCTTCCACTGCTACTCTCTGTCTCCTGTTGCCCAGCCAGTTCTTTATCCATCTAGCTAGTACACCCTGGATCCCATGCGCCTTCACTTTCTCCATCAGCCTACCATGGGGAACCTTATCAAACGCCTTACTGAAGTCCATGTATATGACATCTACAGCCCTTCTCTCATCAATCAACTTTGTCACTTCCTCAAAGAATTCTATTAAGTTGGTAAGACATGACTTTCCCTGCACAAAACCATGTTGCCTATCACTGATAAGCCCATTTTCTTCCAAATGGGAATAGATCCTATCCCTCAGTATCTTCTCCAGCAGCTTCCCTACCACTGACGTCAGGCTCACTGGTCTATAATTACCTGGATTATCCCTGCTACCCTTCTTAAACAAGGGGACAACATTAGCAATTCTCCAGTCCTCCGGGACCTCACCCGTGTTTAAGGATGCTGCAAAGATATCTGTTAAGGCCCCAGCTATTTCCTCTCTCGCTTCCCTCAGTAACCTGGGATAGATCCCATCCGGACCTGGGGACTTGTCCACCTTAATGCCTTTTAGAATACCCAACACTTCCTCCCTCCTTATGCCGACTTGACCTAGAGTAATCAAACATCTGTCCCTAACCTCAACATCCGTCATGTCCCTCTCCTCGGTGAATACCGATGCAAAGTACTCGTTTAGAATCTCACCCATTTTCTCTGACTCCACGCATAACTTTCCTCCTTTGTCCTTGAGTGGGCCAATCCTTTCTCTAGTTACCCTCTTGCTCCTTATATATGAATAAAAGGCTTTGGGATTTTCCTTAACCCTGTTTGCTAAAGATATTTCATGACCCCTTTTAGCCCTCTTAATTCCTCGTTTCAGATTGGTCCTACATTCCTGATATTCTTTCAAAGCTTCGTCTTTCTTCAGCCTCCTAGACCTTATGTGTGCTTCCTTTTTCCTCTTAGCTAGTCTCACAATTTCACAAAGAAGGGTCTTAAAGGAGAGAGAGAGCTGGAGAGACAGAGAGGTTTAGGGAAGGCATTCCAGAGCTTAGGGCCCAGGCAGCTGAAGACACAGCCACAACCAGAGGAAATTGGGGATGCCTAAGAGGCCAGAATTGGAGGGGTGCAGAGATCTCAGATGTTGTAGTGTTGGAGGAGATTATAGAGACCCTAGCCATGCCCCTAGCCAAGCTGTTCCAGTACAGCTACAACACTGGCATCTACCCTGCAATGTGGAAAATTGTCCAGGTATGTCCTGTCCACAAAGAGCAGGACAAATCCAATCCAACCAAATACTGCCCCATCAGTCTACTCTCGATCATCAGTAAAGTGATGGAAGGTGTCTTTGACAGTGCTATCAAGCGGCATTTGCTTAGCAATAACCTGCTCAGTGATGCTCAGTTTGATTTCCGACAGGGCCACTCAGCTCCTGATCTCACGACAGCCTTGGTTCAAACATGGACAAAAGAGCTGAACTCAAGAGGTGAGGTGAGAGTGACTGCCCTTGACATCAGGGGAGCATTTGACCAAAATAAAAACAGGTTCTGATAAAAGGTCACAGGCCTGAAACATTGACCCTGCTTCTCTCTCCACAGATGCTGCCTGATCTGATGAGTATTTCCAGCACTTGCTGTTTTTATTTCAGATTTCCAGCACCTGCAGTATTTTGCTTTTATTTCAGCATTTGACTGAGTATGGCATCAAGGAGCTCTAGCAAAACTGGAGTCAGTGGGAATCGGGGAAAATTCTCTGCTGATTGGAATCATACTGAGTGCAAAGGAAGATGATTGTGGTTGTTGGAGGTCAATTATCTCAGCTCCAGGACATCACTGCAGGAGTTCCTCAGGGTAGTGTCCAAGGCCCAACCATCTTCAGCTGCTTCATCAATGACCTTCCCCTCCATCATAAGGTCAGAAGTGGGGATGTTCGCTGATGATTGACAATGTTCAGCACCATTCGTGACTCCTCAGATACTGAAGCAGCCCATGACCAGATGCAGCAAGACCTGGACAATATCTAGGCTTGGGCTGATAAGTGGCAAGTAACATGTGCACCACACAAGTGCCAGGCAATGACTTTCTCAAACGAGAGAAAATCTAACCATCTCTCCTTGACATACAATGGCGTTACGATTGCTGAATCCCCCACTATCAACATCCTAGGGATTACCATTGACCAGAAACTGAACTGGAGTAGCCATATAAATACCGTGGCTACAAGAGCAGATCAGAGGCTGGGAATCCTGTGGCGAGTAACTCACCTCCAGACTCCCCAAAGCCTGTCCATCATCTACAAGGCACAAGTCAGGAGTGTGATGGAATACTCTCCACTTGCCTGGATGGGTGCAGCTCCAACAACACTCAAGAAGCTCGACACCATCCAGGACAAAGCAGCCCACTTGATTGGCACACCATCCACAAACATTCACTCCCTCCACCACCGACGCACAGTGGCAGCAGTGTGTACCATCTACAAGATGCACTGCAGCAAACGCGCCAAGTCTCCTTAGACAGCACCGCCCAAACCCAAAACCTCTACCACCTAGAAAGAGAAGAGCAGCAGATGCATAGTGTTACAAAGATTTTGATTTTACTGAAGCGGTGGTGGTGAGAGACGATCTGTTCTATTCTGTGGACCTGCTTGACCAGCAAAAATAAAAATGTGACCGCAGGAGGGCTGGTAAGTTCTGTGTCTCGTGTTGTTTTTTCTTGTTTTATTTCTGGTTTTGGCCAAGTAATTGAAGTCAGGCGACATCATTACAGGTTGAGAGTACACATAAATAGTTTTTTTTCCCTTAAATATTGTGATCCAAATTAATTAATTAATTAGAATAGAGATGGCTGGGCAGGCGATGTGTTGCAGCTGTAGTATGTGGGAGCTGGTGGACGCCGGTGTGATCCACAGTGACAACATCTGCAGCAAGTGTTGGCTCCTCGAGGAACTTTGACTTAGAGTTGATGAGCTGGAGTCCGAGCTGTGGACACTGCGACACATCAGGGAGAGGGAGAGTTACCTGGACGCTGTGTTTCAGGAGACAGTCACACCCCTTAGATTAATTACATCCAATCTGGACCATGGTCAGGGACAGGAGGGTGTGACTGCGAGTGAGGCAGGTATAGGGATCCAGAATTTAGCTTTGGAGGAGCCTCAGCCAGTGCCCTTATCCAATAGGTACGAGGTTCTTGCTCCCAGTGTGGACGAGGGCGCAGACTGCAGGGAGAATGAGCGACCTGATCACAGCACCATGGTTCAGAGCGCCATTCAAGTGGGGGGAGAAAATAGAAATGTAGTTGTAGTAGGGGATAGCATAGTTAGGGGAACAGATACTATTCTCTGCAGCAAAGATAGAAAGTCCCGAAGGCTGTGTTGCCTACCTGGTGCCAAGGTTAAGGACATCTCTTCTGGGCTGGAGAGGAACTTGGAGTGGGAGGGAAAAGATCCAGTTGTCATGGTCCATGTAGGTACCATCAACATAGATAGGACTAGGAAAGAGGTTCTGCTGAGGGACTCTGAGCAGCTCGGGGCCAAATTAAAAAGCAGAACCACAAAAGTAATAATCTCCGGATTACTACCTGAGCCATGCGCTAATTGGCATAGGGTAAAAAGATTAGAGAGGTAAATGTGTGGCTCAAAGATTGGTGTGAGAGAAATGGATTCTGATTCATGGGACACTGGCACCAGTGCTGGGGAAAGAGAGAGCTGTTCCGTTGGGATGGGCTTCACTTGAACCGTGCTGGGACCAGTTTCCTGGTGAATCGTATAACTAAGGTTGTAGATAAGGTTTTAAACTAAATAGTGAAGGGAGAGGGTTCAATTGAAGGGAAGTTTAAAAAGTCAAATAGTAATGAGAGAGCAGAGGTGCAGGGGAGTGAAGCAGCATACATTAATCAGAGAGTGACAGGAAGGGACAGAGAATACAAGCATAGAGTACAGAGACAGAGAGTACAGCAGAAATTAGAACCAGAGTATGTAAAAATGGTAAAAAGTCAAAGCTTAAGGCTCTTTATCTAAATGCATGTAGCATTTGTAACAAGATAGATGAGCTGGCGGCACAGATAGAAATAAATGAATATGATTTGACAGCTATCGCTGAGACATGGTTGCAGGATGACCAGGACTGGAATCTCAATGTTCAAGGATATTCAACGTTTCGGAAGAATAGGCAGAAAGGAAAAGGAGGTGGTGTAGCTTTGTTATTAAAGGAAGGGATCAGTGCTGTTGTGAGTAATAATATAGTTGTGATAGATCGTGAGCAGAATCAGTTTGGGTGGAAATAAGGAATAGCAAGGGATAGAAATCACGGGTGGGAGTGGTCTATAGGCCCCTGAAGAGTTGCCTCTCTGTAGGACAGATATTAATCAGGAAATAATGGAGGCGTGTAAGAAGGGCACTGCAATTATCATGGGTGATTTTAATCAGCATACAGACTGGACAAATCAAATTGGCAAGGGTAGCACGGAAGACGAATTTGTAGAGTGCCTCAGGGATTGTTACTTAGAGCAATATGTTGCAGAACCTACCTGGGAACAGGCTATTTTAGATTTGGTATTGTGTAATGAGGTTGGATTAATAAGAGATCTCGTAGTTAAGGATCCTTTAGGGGGAAGCGATCATAACATGGTAGAATTTCAAATTCAGTTTGAAGGTGAACAACTCGGGATCCAAACCAGTGTCTTCAACTTAAACAAGGGCAATTACAGAGGTATGAAGGAAAAGTTGTCTAAAGCGGGCTGGGAAAATAGATTACAGGGGAAGTCAGTAGATGAGCAGTGGCAGACTTTCAAGCAGATATTTCATAACACTCAGAAAATATTTATTCCAGTCAGAAGGAAGGACTCGAAGAGAACGATGAACCACCCATGGATAACAAAGGAAGTTAAGGAGAGTATCAAATCAAAAACAAAGGCGTACAAAGTGGTGAAAACGAGTGGTAGCCCAGAGGATTGGGAAGTTTTTAGAAACTAGCAGCGGATGACTAAAAAACTAATAAAGAGGGAGAAAATTGATTATGAGAGTAAATTGGCTGGAAATATAAAAACAAACAGTAAGAGCTTCTATGGGTATATTAAAAGGAAGAGAGTAGCTAAAGTAAGTGTGGGACCCTTTGAGGATGAGGATGGGGAATTAATAACAGGGAACAGGGAAATGGCAGATAATTTAAACCAATATTTTGCATTGGTCTTCACGGTGGAGGACACTATAAACATCCCAACAATAATAGATGAACAAGGTGTAAATGGGAGGGAGGAACTTGTAACAATCTCCATCACGAGGGAAAAGGTGCTGGACAAACTGATGGGACTAAAGGCAGACAAGTCGCCAGGACCTGATGGCCTGCATCCAAGGGGTTTAAAAGAAGTGGCTGCAGAGATAGTGGAGACATTGTTCATAATATACCAAAACTCACTGGATTCCGGTAGGGTACCAGTGGATTGGAAGACCGCTGATATGACACCCCTATTCAAGAAAGGAGGGAGACAGAAAGCAGGAAACTATAGACCAGTTAGCTTCACATCAGTCATTGGGAAAATGTTAGAGTCCATTATTAAGGAAGAAATAGCAGGACATTTAGAAAAACATAATGCAATCAAACAGAGTCAACATGGTTTTATGAAAGGAAAATCATTCTTTGAGGATATAACAAGCAGAATGTATAAAGGGGAACCGGTAGATGTTGTGTATTTGGATTTTTAGAAGGCATTTGATAAGGTGCCACATAAAAGGTTATTGCATAAAGTAGGAGCTCAGGGTATTGGGGGTAATGTGTTGGCCTGGATTGAGGATTGGCTAACACACAGAAGGCAGAGAGTCGGGATCAATGGGTCTTTTTCAGGTTGGAAAGCCGTAACTAGTGGGGTGTCACAAGGATCGGTCCTAGGGCCTCAACTATTTACTGTCTATATTAATGACTTAGAGGAAGGGACAGAGTGTAATGTATCCAAATTTGCTGACGATACAAAAGTAAGTGGGAAGGCATGTTGTGATGAGGACACAAAGAATCTGCAAAGGGACATAGATAGGTTGTGAGTGGGCAAAAACTTGGCAGATGGTGTTCAATGTGGTAAAGTGTGAAGTCATCCACTTTGGTAGGAAGAATAAAAAGGCAGATTATTATTTAGATGGAGAAAGACTACAAAATACTGCAGTACAGAGGGATCTGGGTGTTCTTGTAAATGAAACACAAAAGGTTAGCATGCAGGTGCAGCAAGTAATTAGGAAGGCAAGTGGAATTTTGGCTTTTATTGCTAGGGGCTTAGAGTTTAAAAATAGGGAAGTCCTGTTACAACTGTACAGGTGTTGGTGAGGCCACACCTGGAGTACTGCATTCAGTTTTGGTCCCCGTATTTAAGGAAGGATATACTGAAATGAATTTGGCCTAACCATCAGCCTCAAGAAAACGAACATCATGGGGCAGGATGTCAGAAATGCTCCATCCATCAATATTGGCGACCACGCTCTGGAAGTGGTTCAAGAGTTCACCTACCTAGGCTCAACTATCACCAGTAACCTGTCTCTAGATGCAGAAATCAACAAGCGCATGGGTAAGGCTTCCACTGCTATGTTCAGACTGGCCAAGAGAGTGTGGGAAAATGGCGCACTGACACGGAACACAAAAGTCCGAGTGTATCAGGCCTGTGTCCTCAGTACCTTGCTCTACGGCAGCGAGGCCTGGACAACGTATGCCAGCCAAGAGCGACGTCTCAATTCATTCCATCTTCGCTGCCTTCGGAGAATACTTGGCATCAGGTGGCAGGACTATATCTCCAACACAGAAGTCCTTGAAGCGGCCAACATCCCCAGCTTATACACACTACTGAGTCAGCGGCGCTTGAGATGGCTTGGCCATGTGAGCCGCATGGAAGATGGCAGGATCCCCAAAGACACATTGTACAGCGAGCTCGCCACTGGTATCAGACCCACCGGCCGTCCATGTCTCCGTTATAAAGACGTCTGCAAACGCGACATGAAATCGTGTGACATTGATCACAAGTCGTGGGAGTCAGTTGCCAGCATTCGCCAGAGCTGGCGGGCAGCCATAAAGACAGGGCTAAATTGTGGCGAGTCGAAGAGACTTAGTAGTTGGCAGGAAAAAAGACAGAGGCGCAAGTGGAGAGCCAACTGTGCAACAGCCCCAACAAACAAATTTCTCTGCAGCACCTGTGGAAGAGCCTGTCACTCCAGAATTGGCCTTTATAGCCACTCCAGGCGCTGCTTCACAAACCACTGACCACCTCCAGGCGCGTATCCATTGTCTCTCGAGATAAGGAGGCCCAAAAGAAGAAAGAAAAGAAAGAAAAGAATACTAGCATTGGAGGCAGTTCAGAAAAGGTTCACTAGGCTGATTCCTGGGATGAAGGGGCTGTCTTATCAAGAATGGCTAAATAGGTTAGGCCTTTATTCATTAGAGTTTAGAAGAAAAAGTGGTAATCTTATTGAAATATATAAGACTGTAAGGGGGCTCGACAGGGTAGATGTTGAGAAGATGTTTCCACTAGTGGGGGAATCTCAAACTAGAGGACATAGTTACAGAATAAGGCAGCACACATTTAAAACTGAAATGTGAAGGAATTTCTTCTCTCAGAGGGTGGTGAATCTCTGGAATTCTCTACCTCAGAGAGTTGTGGAGGCTAGGTCACTAAATGTATTTAAGGAGGAGGTAGATAGATTTTTGAAATCTCGGGGAGTCGAGGGTTAGGCAGAGTAGGCCCGAAAGAGGAGTTGAGGCCTGGGACAGATCAGCCATGATCTTATTGAATGGTGGGGCAGGCTTGAGGGGCTGAATGGCCTACTCCTGCCCCTATTTCTTATGTTCTTATGTATTAAAAACTTAGGATACTGTGTGTTTTAAAAAACTGAAAAAGGATTTCAGTGGACATTGAGACTCCTGAACTTTATGGATGTTTTGAAAGGAAGTTCAACCGGAGCTGAATTTGTAAACAAGGCCAGGAAAGCAGGTAATTTTCAAGGAAACCAGTAAGGGGTTTGACCTCAGAGCTACGAGTGACAAGAGGGAGAAGTTTCAGTTTAAGCTTTGAACTTTAAAAAGCTAGTGAGTTTGGACAAAAAGCAGGCATTCTGAAATTTGATTCTGACCTGCATGGAAATCAGAAGGAGGCCCAGATAAAATATTACCTCTCTGCAAAGAATCCCTGCATCGAGTGGTACTGTTGCTTCCTGCATATTTAGGAAACCCTGAATTGTTGTAGAAATCTTGTCTCTTTAAAAAGGACTTTAGCATCGAATATGTAACAGAGAACTGATACCTGTTGCTATACCCCTGATGGAGGACCTATGTGAAGCCTGCTGCAGCTGAATTTATTTGAATGCCTACCCATCACAGACTGTTCATCAACCTCGCCTGGAAAGCCTTTAAGTGTCTTCCAACTGTTTGACTCTGGGACTCCTTGCCAAACCAGAGAACTTCTTTCCATTACTTTTCAGTAAAAGATTTTATTTTTATTCCTTTCATTCCTATGAAACAGCTGTAAACAAAAACTCTTTTTTTCCCGATTAACCGGTTTTTGGATGGATGTGCATGTGCATGACGGTTAGGGAAAATAAGGAGCTTGAATATCTCAATTCGCATATAGATCATTATTGGTTAAACCTTGGTTTTATAATCGTCAATTTTGTTGTTGATTTAAAAAACGTGGTTGGTGTGCTTTATTCTGGGGGACAAATAGAGTATCTAATTGGCTGTTTTCGGTAAGTGAAAAGATTTATTGATATGCTGTGACCCATGGAGAAATGAGACTGAATTAACAGTGCACTCCTCCCACCTCAGTCATAACAATTGGAACACCACCACCTTCCTCTCCAAGCCACAAACCATCCTGACTTGGAACTATATCACCGTTCCTTCACTGTCACTGGGTCAAAATCCTGGAACTCCCTTCTTAACAGCACTGTGGGTTTACCTACCCCTCATGAATTGCAGCGGTTCAAGAAGATGGTTCACCACCACCTTCTCAAGGGCATTTAGGGATGGGCACTAAATGCTGGCCTAGCCAGCGACGCCCACATCCCATATGCAAATTTAAAAAAATACAGGAATGGGTGAGGTCATGGAGGGATTTGAATATCAATAAGAATTTTAAAATCAAGGCATTGCTGAACCGGGAGCCAAAGTAGGTCAGTGTAAGGCTCTTAAAAAGTTCTCACTTCCCTCTAAGGTCCTGACCCCGTACTGAGTATCAATCGCACGAAACAGACTTTGGATACTATTTCCACTTTATGTGGAACACCTTTATTAATTCACCAAGCATTTATATAGTATATACTGGCAAAAGCAGTTGCTTAGTAAACCTGCATACAGGAGCTCATTCCTGGGTGGTCAGATCTGCTGAACGACTTCTCTTGCATGACTTCCTGTGACTGACCAAGTCACATTTCCCAGCTGCAGCAACAATGTCCTTGTGAGGTGTGGCTTTATACCCCTTACTGACCCTGGTCCCTCAACAGATAAGGTAATGTTTTGAATTGGGTAATCTGATTGGGTTTCAGTGCCTTATCAATCCCACCCTGGCTATGCAAGACCTGCATGTGGTCATATCCTGCTCTCAGCAGGGGGAGCTCTCAGGTGCATATGATATTTGCATCTTGATAAGGCAAGATGGAAAACATTCACACATATTTCAAAAGGCCATTGTCCATGAGAGTGGTTGCAGACAGGCTGTTTGATGTTTTAACAGCCCAGCCTACCACATCAGTGGCATATCCTGACTTATCCGCCTGTGTGTGTAAGTGGGAGTCCTTGTTCAGTTGCACAGTCTTTTATTTTTAAAAAGTCCAATATGAACACCAGCGATGATGTCTTCGGTCAGAATTCTCCTCCCTTCATCCCGATGTGCTTCACCTCCACATTTTTACCACCCGGTGAGATCCACATGCTGGTCCACACAACTGGTTGCATTTTACTTATGAACAGAAATGCAGGAGATATTAACAAATGCCTCACAGCATAACAAAAATACAAGTGATATCCAAATGCCTTACAGTCAGAGAGCACAGGGGTGATGAGTGAATGGGGACTTGGTGTGAGCTAGGATACGGGCAGCAGAGCTTTGGATTGGCTCAAGTTTATGGAGGGTGGAAGATGGGAGAGCATTGGAATAATCATGTCCAGAGGTAACAAAGGCATGGATGAGGGTTTCAGCAGCAGATCGGATGAGGCAGGGTGGAAAAAGCCGATGTCACAGACGTGGAAGTAGACAGTCTTAAGTGATGGAGTGGATATGTACTCAGAAGCTTATGTCAGCATCAAATATGACATCAAAGAACAAAGAACAGTACAGCACAAGAAAAGGCCATTCGGCCCTCCAAGCCTGCGCCGATCTTGATGCCTGCCTAAACTAACACTTTCTGCACTTCCGGGGCCCATATCCCTCTATTCCCTTCCTATTCATATATTTGTCAAGATGTCTCTTAAACGTCGCTATCGTATCTGCTTCCACCACCTCCCCTGGCAGCAAGTTCCAGGCACTCACCAACCTCTGTGGAAAAAAACTTGCCTCGCACATCCCCTCTAAACTTTGCCCCTCGCACCTTAAACCTATGTCCCCTAGTAACTGACTCTTCCACCCTGGGAAAAAGCTTCTGACTATCCACTCTGTCCATGCCGCTCATAACTTTGTAAACCTCTATCATGTCGCCCCTCCACCTCCGTCATTCCAGTGAAAACAATCTGAGTTTTTCCAACCTCTCCTCATAGCTAATGCCCTCCAGACCAGGCAACATCCTGGTAAACCTCCTCTGTACCCTCTCCAAAGCCTCCACGTCCTTCTGGTAGTGTGGCGACCAGAATTGCACGCAATATTCTAAGTGTGGCCTAACTAAGGTTCTGTACAGCTGCAACATGACTTGCCAATTTTTATACTCTATGCCCCGACCGATGAAGGCAAGCATGCCGTATGCCTTCTTGACTACCTTATCCACCTGCGTTGCCACTTTCAGTGACCTGTGGACCTGTACGCCCAGATCTCTCTGCCTGTCAATACTCCTAAGGGTTCTGCCATTTACTGTATACCTCCCACCTGCATTAGAAATTCCAAAATGCATTACCTCACATTTGTCCGGATTAAACTCCATCTGCCATTTCTCCGCCCAAGTCTCCAACCGATCTATATCCTGCTGTATCCTCTGACAATCCTCATCATTATCCGCAACTCCACCAACCGTTGTGTCTTCCACAAACTTACTAATCAGACCAGCTACATTTTCCTCCAAATCATTTATCTATACTACAAAGAGCAAAGGTTCCAGCACTGATCCCTGCGGGACACCACTAGTCACATCCCTCCATTCAGAAAAACACCCATCCACTGTTACCCTCTGTCTTCTATGACTGAGCCAGTTCTGTATCCATCTTGCCAGCTCACCTCTGATCCCGTGTGACTTCACCTTTTGCACCAGTCTGCCATGCGGGACCTTGTCAAAGGCTTTACTAAAGTACATATAGACAACATCCACTGCCCTTCCCTCATCAATCGTCTTCATCACTTCCTCAAAGAACTCAATCAAATTAGTAAGACACGACCTCCCCTTCACAAAACCATGCTGCCTCTCGCTAATAAGTTTGTTTGTTTCCAAATGGGAGTAAATCCTGTCCCGAAGAATCCTCTCTAATAGTTTCCCTACCACTGACATAAGGCTCACCGGCCTATAATTTCCTGGATTATCCTTACCACCCTTCAGCGTGACTAAGGGAAAGAGTAGGCAGGGAGCAGATGATGTACGCAAAGGGACTGGTGGTCTGAGGTGCATTTGTTTTAATGCAAGGAGTGTAGTAGGTAAGGCAGATGAATTTGGGGCTTGGATTAGTACCTGGGAGTATGACGTTATTGCTATTACTGAGACTTGGTTGAGGGAAGGGCATGATTGGCAACTAAATATCCCAGGATATCGATGCTTCAGGCGGGATAGAGCGGGAGGTAAAAGGGGTGGAGGAGTTGCATTACTGGTCAAAGAGGATATCACAGCTGTGCTGAAGGAGGGCACTATGGAGGATCCGAGCAGAGGCAATATGGGCAGAGCTCAGAAATAGGAAGGGTGCGGTAACAATGTTGGGGCTGTACTACAGGCCTCCCAACAGTGAGCGTGAGATAGAGGTACAAATACGTAAACAGATTATGGAAAGATGTAGGAGCAACAGGGTGGTTGTGATAGGAGATTTTAATTTTCCCAACATTGACTGGGATTCACTTAGTGTTAGAGGTCCAAATGGGGCAGAATTTGTAAGGAGCATCCAGGAGGGTTTTCTAGAGCAGTATGTAAATAGTCCAACTTGGGAAGGGGCCATACTGGACCTGGTGTTGGGGAATGAGCCCGGCCAGGTGGTTGAGGTTTCAGTAGGGGACTACTTTGGGAATAGTGATCACAATTCCGTAAGTTTTAGAATACTCATAGACAAGGAAGAGTGCTAAATTGGGGGAAGGCCAACTATACCAAAATTCGGCAGGAGCTGGGGAATGTAGATTGGGAGCAGCTGTTTGAAGATAAATCCACATTTGATATGTGGGAGGCTTTTAAAGAGAGGTTGATTAGCGTGCAGGAGAGACATGTTCCTGTGAAAATGAGGGATAGAAATGGCAAGATTAGGGAACCACGGATGACAGGTGAAATTGTGAGACTAGCTAAGAGGAAAAAGGAAGCATACATAAGGTCTAGGAGGCTGAAGAAAGACGAAGCTTTGAAAGAATATCGGGAATGTAGGACCAATCTAAAACGAGGAATCAAGAGGGCTAAAAGGGGTCATGAAATATCTTTAGCAAACAGGGTTAAGGAAAATCCCAAAGCCTTTTATTCATATATAAGGAGCAAGAGGGTAACTAGAGAAAGGATCGGCCCACTCAAGGTCAAAGGAGGAAAGTTATGCATGGAGTCAGAGAAAATGGGTGAGATTCTAAACGAGTACTTTGCATCGGTATTCACCGAGGAGAGGGACATGACGGATGTTGAGGTTAGGGGCAGATGTTTGATTATTCTAGGTCAAGTCGGCATAAGGAGGGAGGAAGTGTTGGGTATTCTAAAAGGCATTAAGGTGGACAAGTCCCCAGGTCCGGATGGGATCTATCCCAGGTTACTGAGGGAAGCGAGGGAGGAAATAGCTGGGGCCTTAACAGATATCTTTGCAGCATCCTTAAACACGGGTGAGGTCCCGGAGGACTGGAGAATTGCTAATGTTGTCCCCTTGTTTAAGAAGGGTAGCAGGGATAATCCAGGTAATTATAGACCAGTGAGCCTGACGTCAGTGGTAGGGAAGCTGCTGGAGAAGATACTGAGGGATAGGATCTATTCCCATTTGGAAGAAAATGGGCTTATCAGTGATAGGCAACATGGTTTTGTGCAGGGAAAGTCATGTCTTACCAACTTAATAGAATTCTTTGAGGAAGTGACAAAGTTGATTGATGAGAGAAGGGCTGTAGATGTCATATACATGGACTTCAGTAAGGCGTTTGATAAGGTTCCCCATGGTAGGCTGATGGAGAAAGTGAAGGCGCATGGGGTCCAGGGTGTACTAGCTAGATGGATAAAGAACTGGCTGGGCAACAGGAGACAGAGAGTAGCAGTGGAAGGGAGTTTCTCAAAATGGAGACGTGTGACCAGTGGTGTTCCACAGGGATCCGTGCTGGGACCACTGTTGTTTGTGATATACATAAATGATTTGGAGGAAAGTATAGGTGGTCTGATTAGCAAGTTTGCAGACGACACTAAGATTGGTGGAGTAGCAGATAGTGAAGGGGACTGTCAGAGAATACAGCAGAATATAGATAGATTGGAGAGTTGGGCAGAGAAATGGCAGATGGAGTTCAATCACGGCAAATGCGAGGTGATGCATTTTGGAAGATCCAATTCAAGAGTGAACTATACAGTAAATGGAAAAGTCCTGGGGAAAATTGATGTACAGAGAGACTTGGGTGTTCAGGTCCATTGTTCCCTGAAGGTGGCAACGCAGGTCAATAGAGTGGTCAAGAAGGCATACGGCATGCTTTCCTTCATCGGACGGGGTACTGAGAACAAGAGTTGGCAGGTCATGTTACAGTTGTATAAGACTTTGGTTCGGCCACATTTGGAATACTGCGTGCAGTTCTGGTCGCCACATTACCAAAAGAATGTGGATGCTTTGGAGAGGGTGCAGAGGAGGTTCACCAGGATGTTGCCTGGTATGGAGGGCGCTAGCTATGAAGAGAGGTTGAGTAGATTAGGATTATTTTCATTGGAAAGACGGAGGTTGAGGGGGGACCTGATTGAGGTGTACAAAATCATGAGAGGTACAGACAGGGTGGATAGCAAGAAGCTTTTTCCCAGAGTGGGGGATTCAATTACTAGGGGTCACGAGTTCAAAGTGAGAGGGGAAAAGATTAGGGGGGATATGCGTGGAAAGTTCTTTACGCAGATGGTGGTGGGTGCCTGGAACGCGTTGCCAGCAGAGGTGGTAGACACGGGCACGATAGCGTCTTTTAAGATGTATCTAGACAAATACATGAATGGGGAGGAAGCAAAGAGATACAGACCCTTAGAAAATAGGCGACAGGTTTAGATAGAGGATCTGGATCATCGCAGGCTTGGAGGGCCGAAGGGCCTGTTCCTGTGCTGTAATTTTCTTTGTTCTCTTTGTTCTTAAACAAAGGAACAACATTGGCTATTCTCCAGTCCTCTGGGACCTCACCTGCAGCCAATGAGGATGCAAAGATTTCTGTCAAGGCCCCAGCAATTTCTTCCCTTGCCTCCCTCAGTATTCTAGGGTTGATCCCATCAGGCCCTGGGGACTTATCTACCTGAATGCTTTGTAAGACACCCAACACCTCCTCCTTTTTGACAATGAGATGACTGAAACTATCTGCACTCCCTTCCCGAGGCTCATCATCCACCAAGTCTGTCCCTGTTGCTCAGAAGGGAAAAGGGAAGAGGAGCAGAGCATTAGTCATTGGGGACTCCATAGTTAGGGGAACAGATAGGAGGTTCTGTGGGAACGAGAGAGACTCACGGTTGGTGTGTTACCTCCCAGGTGCCAGGGTACGTGATGTCTCCGATCGTGTTTTGGGGATCCTTAAGGGGGAGGGGGAGCACCCCCAAGTCGTGGTCCACATAGGCACCAACGACATAGGTAGGAAGAGAGATGGGGATTTAAGGCAGAAATTCAGGGAGCTAGGGTGGAAGCTTAGAGCGAGAACAACCAGAGTTGTTATCTCTGGGTTGTTGCCTGTGCCATGTGCTAGCGAAGAGAGGAATAGGGAGAGAGAGGAGTTGAACACGTGGCTGCAGGGATGGTGTAGGAGGGAGGGTTTTGGTTTCCTGGATAATTGGGGCTCTTTCTGGGGTAGGTGGGACCTCTACAAACAGGATGGTCTTCACCTGAACCAGAGGGGTACCAATATCCTGGGGGGGAGATTTGTTAGTGCTCTTCGGGGGGGTTTAAACTAAATCAGCAGGGGAATGGGAACCTAAATTGCAGTGCCAGTGTACAGGCTGTTGAGAGTAGTGAGGTAGGGGATAAGGTTACAGGGACGCAAGAGGGCACTGGCAAGCAAGAACTTGGTTTAAAGTGTGTCTACTTCAACGCCAGGAGCATCCGGAATAAGGTGGGTGAGCTTGCAGCATGGGTTGGTACCTGGGATCCTGATGTTGTGGCCATTTCGGAGACATGGGTAGAGCAGGGGCAGGAATGGATGTTGCAGGTTCCGGGATTTAGATGTTTCAGAAAGAACAGAGAAGAGGGTAAAAGAGGGGGGGGGGGGGGGTGTGGCATTGTTAATCAAGGAAAGTATTACAGCGGCAGAAAGGACGTTTGAGGACTCGTCTACTGAGGTAGTCTGGGCCGAGGTTAGAAACAGGAGAGGAGAGGTCACCCTGTTGGGAGTTTTCTATAGACCTCCGAATAGTTCCAGAGATGTAGAGGAAAGGATAGCGAAGATGATTCTCGACAGGAGCGAGAGTAACAGGGTAGTGGTTATGGGGGACTTTAACTTTCCAAATATTGACTGGAAATACTATAGTTCGAGTACTTTAGATGGGTCTGTTTTTGTCCAGTGTGTGCAGGAGGGTTTTCTGACACAGTATGTGGACAGGCCAACCAGGGGCGATGCCACATTGGATTTGGTACTGGGTAATGAACCCGGCCAGGTGTTTGATTTAGATGTAGGTGAGCACTTTGGCGATAGTGATCACAATTCGGTTAGGTTTACCTTAGCGATGGGCAGGGACAGGTATATACCGCAGGGCAAGAATTATAGCTGGGGGAAAGGAAATTATGACGCGATTAGGCAAGATTTAGGATGTGTAGGATGGGGAAGGAAACTGCAGGGGATGGGCACAAACGAAATGTGGAGCTTATTCAAGGAGCAGCTAATGCGTGTCCTTGATAAGTGTGTACCTGTCAGGCAGGGAGGAAGTTGTCGAGCAAGGGAGCCGTGGTTTACTCAAGAAGTTGAAGCGCTTGTCAAGAGGAAGAGGGCGGCTTATGTTAGGATGAGACGTGAAGGCTCAGTTAGGGCGCTTGAGAGTTACAAGCTAGCCAGGAAGGATCTAAAGGGAGGGCTAAGAAGAGCAAGGAGAGGACACGAGAAGTCATTGGCGGATAGGATCAAAGAAAACCCTAAGGCTTTCTATAGGTATATCAGGAATAAACGAATGATAAGAGTTAGAACAGGGCCAATCAAGGATAGTAGTGGGAAGTTGTGTGCAGAATCAGAGGAGATAGGGGAAGCGTTAAATGAATATTTTTCGTCAGTATTTACAGTAGAGAAAGAAAATGTTGCCGAGGAGATTACTGAGATACAGCCTACTAGGCTAGATGGGATTGAGATTCACAAGGAGGAGGTGTTAGCAATTTTGGAAAGAGTGAAAATAGATAAGTCCCCTGGGCCAGATGGGATTTATCCTAGGATTCTCTGGGAAGCCAGGGAGGAGATTGCAGAGCCGTTGTTGTTGATCTTTAAGTCGTCATTGTCGACAGGAGTAGTGCCGGAGGACTGGAGGATAGCAAATGTTGTCCCCTTGTTCAAGAAGGGGAGTAGAGACAGCCCTGGTAATTATAGACCTGTGAGCCTTACTTCGGTTGTGGGTAAAATGTTGGAAAAGGTTATAAGAGACAGGATTTATAATCATCTTGAAAAGAATAAGTTCATTTGCGATAGTCAGCATGGTTTTGTGAAAGGTAGGTCGTGCCTCACAAACCTTATTGAGTTTTTCGAGAAGGTGACCAAACAGGTGGATGAGGGTAAAGCCGTGGATGTGGTGTATATGGATTTCAGTAAGGCGTTTGATAAGGTTCCCCACGGTAGGCTATTGCAGAAAATACGCAAGTATGGGGTTGAAGGTGATTTAGAGCTTTGGATCAGAAATTGGCTAGCTGAAAGAAGACAGAGGGTGGTGGTTGATGGCAAATGTTCATCCTGGAGTTTAGTTACTAGTGGTGTACCGCAAGGTTCTGTTTTGGGGCCACTGCTGTTTGTCATTTTTATAAACGACCTGGATGAGGGTGTAGAAGGGTGGGTTAGTAAATTTGCGGATGACACGAAGGTCGGTGGAGTTGTGGATAGTGTCGAAGGGTGTTGTAGGGTACAGAGGGACATAGATAGGCTGCAGAGCTGGGCTGAGAGATGGCAAATGGAGTTTAATGCGGAGAAGTGTGAGGTGATTCACTTTGGAAGGAGTAACAGCAATGCAGAGTACTGGGCTAATGGGAAGATTCTTGGTAGTGTAGATGAGCAGAGAGATCTTGGTATCCAGGTACATAAATCCCTGAAAGTTGCTACCCAGGTTAATAGGGCTGTTAAGAAGGCATATGGTGTGTTAGCCTTTATTAGTAGGGGGATCGAGTTTCAGAGCCACGGGGTCATGATGCAGCTGTACAAAACTCTGGTGAGGCCGCACCTGGAGTATTGCGTGCAGTTCTGGTCACCGCATTATAGGAAGGATGTCGAAGCTTTGGAAAGGGTGCAGAGGAGATTTACTAGGATGTTGCCTGGTATGGAAGGAAGGTCTTACGAGGAAAGGCTGAGGGACTTGGGGTTGTTTTCGTTAGAGAGAAGGAGGAGGAGAGGTGACTTAATAGAGACATACAAGATAATCAGAGGGTTAGATAGGGTGGATAGTGAGAGTCTTTTTCCTCGGCTGAGGATGGCAAACACGAGGGGACATAGCTTTAAGTTGAGGGGTGAAAGATATAGGACAGATGTCAGAGGTAGTTTCTTTACGCAGAGAGTAGTAGGGGCGTGGAACGCCCTGCCTGCAACAGTAGTAGACTCGCCAACTTTAAGGGCATTTAAGTGGTCATTGGATAGACATATGGATGTAAATGGAATAGTGTAGGTCAGATGATCGGCACAACATCGAGGGCCGAAGGGCCTGTACTGCGCTGTAATATTCTAATTCTAATTCTAATTCTAAAAAAAAAGTCCTTCGCCTTGGTGAATACTGATGCAAAGTACTCATTTAGCACCTCACCCATTTCCTCTGGCTCCCCGCATAGATTCCCATCTCTGTCCTTGAGTGGGCCAACCCTTTCCCTGGTTACCCTCTTGCTCTTTATATATGTATAAAAAGCCTTGGGATTTTCCTTAATCCTGTTTGCCAATGACTTTTCATGACCCCTTTTAGCCCTCCTAACTCCTTGCCTAAGTTCCTTCCTACTGTCTTTATATTCCTCAAGTGCTTCATCTGTTCCTAGCCTTCCAGCCCTTACAAATGCTTCCGTTTTCTTTTTGACTCGGCTCACAATATCCCGTGTTATCCAAGCTTCCCGAAACTTGCCAAACTTGTCTTTCTTCCTCACAGGAACATGCTGGTCCTGGATTCTAATCAGCTGACGTTTGAAAGACTCCCACATGTCAGATGTTGATTTACCCTCAAACAGCCGCCCCCAATCTAAATTCTTCAGTTCCTGCCTAATATTGTTATAATTTGCCTTCCCCCAATTTAGCACCTTCAGCCGAGGACTACTCTTATCCTTATCCATAAGACGGAGGTTGAGGGGGGACCTGATTGAGGTGTACAAAATCATGAGAGGTATAGACAGGGTGGATAGCAAGAAGCTTTTTCCCAGAGTGGGGGATTCAATTACTAGGGGTCACGAGCTCAAAGTGAGAGGGGAAAAGTTTAGGGGGGATATGTGTGGAAAGTTCTTTACGCAGAGGGTGGTGGGTGCCTGGAACGCGTTGTCAGCGGAGGTGGTAGACGCGGGCACGATAGCGTCTTTTAAGATGTATCTAGACAGATACATGAATGGGCAGGAAGCAAAGAGATACAGACTCTTAGAAAATAGGCGACAGGTTTAGATAGAGGATCTGGATCGGCGCAGGCATGGAGGGTTCCTGTGCTGTAATTTTCTTTGTTCTTTGTTCTTTCTTTGTTAAGTACCTTAAAACTTATGGAATTATGGTTACTGCTCCCGAAATGCTCCCCCACTGAAACTTCGACCACCTGGCCGGGCTCATTCCCCAATACCAGGTCCAGAATGGCTTGTGAATAGTCTGGTTCAGCTTTAGACAGTGCCCAGGGAGAGGGATGCAGTCAGTGGTTAGAGAATGCAGTTTGTGGCAGGGACCAGAAGACAATGGCTTCAGTCTTCCCAATATTTATTAGAAGTAAATTTCTGCTCATCCAGTACTGAATATCGCATGAGCAGTGTGACAAATCAGAGACAGTGGAAGGGTAGGGAGGGGCGGTGGTGAGGTAGAACTGGGTGTCGTCAACATGCATGTGATAATGTGACATTTTTAAATGAGACCTCTATTCGTCTGCACCTCACTGAATTTGGGGTGAGCAAAATTGATCCTCGTAAAATTTGGCAAACTGCAAATCTCATGTGCCCTGGATTCATCCATCATCAAGAACTTGCAACCTTGGCCCAAATCATTTGTAAATAGCTCCAGATGGTAGTTTAGCTTTTAGCGTGTGGTGTCGCAGTGCGATGGGTGGGTGGAGATATAATGGGTATTCTGCATAGCCTCTAATAGGCAACTTCCTGCGGCTGGGGTTAACCATCAGAACAGGGCAATGTTCACACAACACATAACATTTTAGTTCACACGAGACCCACGTTTGCTAATGATTGCTAGTATCAAACCCTTTACATTCAGAGAAAACATCTGGACACATCCCAAATTGGAGCTGATGGATATTATATAATCAGCATTTCGTAAGGCCCCATCACAGGATGCTTAACAGCAAAAGTAGAAATTCATAAATATGGCTTCATGAAAGCGTGCTAGATTGAATGATGATTTGTTACTCCACCAGCTGGAAACCTGAATATTAAACTGAGAGACAAACCATTCAAACATTGCAAGCTTTGAACTCTGTCTGCTGACTGTGAACACCAAGACATATTGCCTGCTGCAGACTGTAGTGTTCAGTGACTTAATTGATCTGTGTTTGATTGTATTAGTCTGTTCACCGACCGATGCTCGCTGTGCTTGGTGACTTAAGCCTGCCGGGGAGCTATTGAGACAGTTTAAAGAACTTTCCGGAAGAGAACAGACAGAAACCTCCTTCAGTTACACAGTTTAGAGAACCTTCTGGAAAAGAACAGCGATCTCCCTCTCGAAGGAAAGCAGCCACTTTGCTGTCTCCCGGAGAACCACTGAATCAGCATCCACATCTTCAACCTGGAAGCCTCAGGACCACCGAATTGAGCCTGAAGCCAGCTGAGTCACCAACCTCCATAGACTATATACTCCTTTTATTTCTCTGGACTCTAATTCGACCAATCTATCCTTCCTCACTCTGTAACCTATTTGTGTGTGTGTGTGTGTGTGTGAAAGTTGGAGCGTATTTTATTATTTTTACTGAGATTGATTTAAATACAATAAAGTTAACCTCTTTCTTTGTTAGTTCGAGAAAAACAGTCTGATTGGCTCTTTTTATGATCATGGCGCGTAAACAAGTAAACACTCACTGAATTGGCAAGTATATCCACTTAAAAAAAAATCTGTTGTGGTCAAACAAGGAAAGGGAAAAGAGGGGAACCCTTCAACCCCTCCTCAACTGATCCTAACAGTGGTGACTAACTTACAGAACTGGTAACAGTGTGTTGAGCAGATCACAGTGATCAAAGGCACACACACACACGATTACATACTAACAAAAACACAATACTACATCTTGTAAAATACAGAAATCCCATAACCAGGACATCCTAGAATCCCTTTTTTTTTTGGTCTCCTTCGGGTCTGAGACCCCACCCTGAAAAGCCCATGTTTAATGTTGAGTAACACGATTTTACAGTTTAACATCATGCGAATTTGCTCTGAAAACAGCAGTTATTTCCTTGAAAAAAAAGTTCTTAGAAGAACTGGCAGGTCTCGACATTTTGGGCAAAGTTCACTGCTCTTTTCAAAGCATATTCACATGGTGTAAAACCGTAAAATTATCTTACGCAACGTTACTGCTCTCACCATGAAAACCTTCAAACAACTTTTAAGCCCATGTTTCTTTATGATCCTAATAGGTAGGATTCTTCTCAGTTGGTACTCAGAGTGTGGAGGCAATTCAGTCCTCCAGCTCCTTCAGGAACTCTTCCAAAGTTAGTGCATCAGCTCTCGGTCCTGTCGGAGCCTTACGCTCAAGAAACAGGCCCATGCGATCCCTGCGGGGTTGGGCAATGCTCCGACGCCAGAGTGGCTCCTCAGTATCCAGCAGCTTCTGAATCGCATGGGAAATCACCTAAAAACAACAGCAAATTGCATTTCTATAGCTTATTTAACGTAGTAAAAATTTCCGAGTTGCTTCACAGGAGCAATATCATTGTCGTTGGGTCTGAATCCTGGAACTCCCTCCCTTAGAGCACTGTGGGAGTACCTACACCACATGAACTGCAGCGGTTCAAGAAGGCAGCTCACCACCACCTTAGAACCATAAAAAAATTACGGCACAGAAGGAGGCCATTCAGCCCATCGTGTCTGTGCTGGCTGAAAAAACTAGCTGCCCAATCTAATCCCACCTTCCAGCACCTGGTCTGTAGCTTTGCAGGTTACAGCATTTAGGATGCATGTCCAGGTACTTTTTAAATGAGTTGAGGGTTTCTGCCTCCACCATCGATCCGGGCAGTGAATTCCAGACACCCACCACCCTCTGGGTGAAAAAGCTTTTCCTCTAATCCTTCTACCAATCACTTTAAATCTGTGCCCCCTGGTAATTTACCTCTCCGCTATGCGAAACAGGCCCTTCCTGTCTACTCTGTCTAGGCCCCTTATAATTTTGTACACCTCTATTAAGTCACCCCTCAGCCTCCGCTGTTCTAAAGAAAACAACCATAGCTGATCCATTCTTTCCTCATAGCTGCAACTTTCAAGCCCTAGCAACATTCTTGTAAATCTCCTCTGTACTCTCTCCAGAGCAATTATGTCCTTCCTATATTGTGTTGACCAGAACTGTAAATACTCCAGCTGTGGCCTAACCAGCACTTTTATACAGTTCCAGAATTACATCCCTGCTTTTGTATTCTATACCTCATCCAATAAAGGAAAGCATTCCATATGGCATCTTCACCACTTTATCTACCTGTCCTGACACCTTCAGGGACCTGTGGACATGCACTCCAAGGTCTCTCACTTCTTCTACACCTCTCAATATCCTCCTGTTTATTGTGTATTCCCTTGCTTTATTTGCCCTCCCCAAATGCATTACCTCACACTTCTCCGATTGAATTCCATTTGCCACTTTTCAGCCCACTCAACCAAACCATTAATATCATTCTGGAGTCTACAGCTGTCCTCTTCACTATCAACTACACGGCCAATTTTTGTGTCATCTGCAGATTTCCCAATCATGCCTCCCACATTTAAGTCCAATCATTAATATATACCACAAACAGCAAGGGACCCAACAGTGAGCCCTGTGAAATGCCACTGGAAACAGCTTTCCATTCACAAAAACGTTTGTCGACCACTACCCTTTGTCTCCTGTCACTGAGCCAATTTTGGATGCAACTTGCCATAAATCCCTGTATCCCATGGGCTTTTATTTTTCTGACCAGTCTGCCATGTGGGACCTTGTCAAATGCCTTACTAAAATCCATGTAAACCACATCCACTGCACTATCCTCATCAATCCTCCTTGTTACTTCTTCAAAAAATTCAATTAAGTTAGTAAGACATGGCCTTCCCTTAACAAATCCATGCTGGCTATCCCTGATTAATCTGTTTTTTTTCTAAGTGGCAGTTTATCCTAACTCTTAGAATTGATTCTAATAGTTTGCCCACTTCCGAGGTCAGACTGACTGGCGGATAACTACTCGACTTATCCCTCGCACCCTTTTTAAAGAATACAACATTCGCAGACCTCCAATCCTCTGGTACCTCGCCTGCATCTAGTGAGGATTTGAAGATGATCCTCAGAGCATCCGTCATTTCCTCCCTGGCTTCCGTTAACAGCCTGGGATATAATCCATCCGGCCCTGGTGATTTATCCACTTTCAAGGATGTCAGACCCTCTAGTACTTCCTCTCTCATTATGCTTATATCTAATATTTCACACTCCTCCTCTTTTACTACAATGTCTACATCATCCCTCTCCTTTGTGAAGACAAGAGACAAAAACTCATTAAGAACCCTGTCTATAGCTTCTGCATCCACGCACAGGTTCCCCTGTACGTATTGGATAGGCCCTACCCTTTCCTTAGTTATCCTCTTACTCTTAATGTACTCATATGCCATGGAGAAGGCAAATAATGCTTGTCAGTTAACTGCAGTCACTGTAAACTGGTGCATTTTCCATGGCAATGCCTCTACCAATCACAGTTCACTTGCGAACCAATCAACACTCTCTTCCCATACAGTATAAAGTTGTTGTTTTCTCTTACATTGGTATTCTTGCGGATTGTCCTGATGAGTGCAAGACAAAAAGTTTCAACAACATGTCTCTTTTCACCAATACTTTTTGCATTTTGTGGCACTTTATCCATACCCCATGGCGGGAAAAAAATGAAAGGACTCAGGCCGGGTTGAGCTCGGGTCGGATGTGGTTCGATTGGGCTCAGGTCGGGTTTCATTTGCAGACCCGAGCAGGCCTTTACCCCACATGGCACAGGATGTGCATTCAACAGGTGCGAGCAGCCCTGCCATGCCTCGAATTATTTATTTACTGAACTAAAAATTGGAAGTTAAATAAACACAATAAATGGTTATAAAAAGAACGAGCAAACGGGTAACCATCTACCGACTACTGGTATTTTAGCTTCTACTTAGTAGATAGACATAAATGTTAGAGAAAAAATAAAAATCAGCAGAAAATAAGAAAAGAAAATATCCAGCAGATACTTACCGACTAGCTCCCTGTGCCTCGCTGCTCTCTCCCTTCTTGTGCTATTTGTAGCTCCGAGGTCTCACCCAGCCAATCACCTATCTGCTTCACTGTGAAGTCCACCTACCAAAACTAATCTACCTTTCCACTATTAATATACCCTATCAATACTAAAATGCTAACACTAGTAGTAATAACCACTGTAATAAACCTTAAAACATAAAACAGAACAGTAGACTCACTAGCTTTTCCTTCCTGCCTGTGTGCCTTAAAATTAATATTTATGTAACTACCTTAAAATTAATTACATTTTTTTCCTAATTTGTAGCTATTCACACACACACCATAACAGTATTTACAGATATTCCCTAACAATAGTTACTCACCAAGCAATCACCTTACAGCTTTCCTGTGATGTCACTGTTCACTTTTGTTTTTAAACTCAGACTGCCTAGACTCCTGTACGCTGCTCTCCCGGAGGGTAAATGCTGTAGGCTGCAATCCTCGGCCTTTATTCAATTGCTCCCCGCTCCGTGTTCCTTCCGCAGGTCCACTGCTCTCTCAGAAGGTAAATGCTGTAGGCCACGATCCTCGGCCTTTATTTAACTGCTCCCCGCTCCGTGTTCCTCCCGCAGGTCCGCTCCTGTACACTGCTTTCCCGGAAGGCAAGTGCTGTAGACCACGATCCTCAGCCTTAATTTAACTGCTCCCCGCTCTGTGTTCCTCTCGCAGGTCCACTCTTGTCCACTGCTCTCCTGGTAGGTAAATGCTGTAGGCCGTAATCCTCGGCCTTTATTTAACTGCTCCCCACTCCATGTTCCTACCGCAGGTCCGCTGCTCTCCCGGAAGATAAGTGCTGGAGGCTGTGATCCTCAGCCTTTATTTAACTGCTCCTTGTTCCATGTTCCTCTCGCAGGTTCACTCTTGTCCGCTGCTCTCCCGGAAGGTAAGTGTGGTAGGCCCCGATCCTCGGCCTTTAACTGCTCTTTGCTCCGTGTTCGCCCCGGAGGTCCGCTCCTCTTCTGGAAGGTAAGCGCTGTTGGCTGCGATCCTCGGCCTCTATTTAACTGCTCCCCGCTCCATGTTTCTCCCACAGGTCCGCTCCTGTGCGCTGCTCTCCTGGAAGATAAGTGCTGTAGGCCGCAATCCGCGACCTTTATTTAACTGCTCCCCACTCTGTGTTTCTCCTGCAGGTCCACTCCTGTACGCTGCTCTCCTGGAAGGTAAGTGCTGTAGGCCGCAACCCTCTGCCTTTATTTAACTGCTCCCCGCTCTGTGTTTCTCCTGCAGGTCCGCTTCTGTCCGCTGCTCTCCTGGAAGGTAAGTGCTGTAGGCTGTGATCCTCAGCCTTCATTTAACTGCTCCCTGCTCCCTGTTCCTCCCGCAGGTCCACTCCTGCCCACTTCTATCCCAGAACACAAATGCAGTCGGCTGTGATCCTCGGCCTTTATTTAACTGCTCCCCACTCTGTGTTTCTCCTGCAGGTCCGCTGTTCTCCCGGAAGGGAAGTGCTGTAGGCTGCAATCCTTGGCCTTTATTTAACTGCTCCCAGCTCCGTGTTCCTCCCGTAAGTCCACTCCTGCCTGCTGCTCTCCTGGAAGGTAAATGCTGTAGGCCACAATCCTCGTGCTTTATTTAACTGCTCCCCACTCTGTGTTTCTCCCGCACCACCCACCTTATCAAGGGCATTTAGCGGTAAGCAACAAATGCTAGCCTTGCCAGCAATGCCCACACCCCACAAATAAATTTTTAAAAGTCAGACAAAATTTGACACTGAGCCACATAATGAGATTTTAGGTCAGGGGACCAAAAGTTTGGTCGAACAAGTAGGTTTTATGGCTGCGTCTTAAAAGTAAAGAGAGGTTTAGGGAGGGAATTCAAGAGCTTAGGATCCAGGTAGCTGAATGCACAGCCACCAACGATAGAATGAATAAAATCAGAGACATGCAGGAGACCAGAATTGGAGGAGCGCGGAGGGTTTTTTAAAAACTTCTTTCATGGGATGTGAGCATCGCTGGCAAGGCCAGCATTTGTTGCTCATCCCAAATTGCCCTTAAGAAGGTGGTAGTGAGCCGCCTTCTTGAACCGCTGCAGTCCATGTAGTGTAAGTACACCCACAGTGTTGTTAGGAAGGGAGTTCCAGGATTTTGACCCAGTGACAGTGAAGGAACGATGATATAGTTCTAAGTCAGGATGGTGTGTGGCTTGGAGATGAACTTGCAGGTGGTGGTGTTCCCATGCATCTGCTGCCTTTGTCCTTCTAGTCGCAGGTGTGGAAGGTGCTGTCTAAGGAGCCTTGGTGCGTTGCTGCAGTGCATCTTGTAGATGGTACACACTGCTGCCACTGTGCATCAGTGTTGAAGGGAGTGAATGTTGAAGGTGATGGATGGGGTGCCAAACAAGTGGGCTGCTATATCCTGGATGGTGTCGAGCTTCTTGAGTGTTGTTGGAGCTGCACCCATCCAGGCAGGTGGAGAGTATTCCATCACACTCCTGACTTGTGCCTTGGAGATGGTGGACAGGCTTTGGAGAGTCAGGAGGTGAATTACTCACCGCAGAATTCCCAGCCTCTGACCTGCTCTTGTAGCCACAGGATTTATGTTTTAGATTAGTTTAGAGATACAGCACTGAAACAGGCCCTTCGGACCAACGAGTCTGTGCCAACCATCAACCACCCATTTATACTAATCCTACACTAATCCCATATTCCTACCATATCCCCACCTGTCCCTATATTCCCCTACCACCTACCTATACTAGGGGCAATTTATAATGGCCAATTAACCTATCAACCTGCAAGTCTTTGGCATGTGGGAGGAAACCGGAGCACCCGGAGGAAACCCACACAGACACAGGGAGAACTTGCAAACTCCACACAGGCAGTACCCAGAATTGAACCCGGGTCGCTGGAGCTGTGAGGCTGCGGTGCTAACCACTGCGCCACTGTGCCGCCCCACAGTGCTGGTCCAGTTCAGTTTCTGGTCAATGGTAACCCCAGGATGTTGACAGTGGTGTTTCAGCGATGGTGATGCCCTTGAATGTCAAGGAAGGATGGTTAGATTCTCGCTTGTTGGAGATGGTCATTGCTTGGCCCTTGTGTGGCGTGAATGTTACTTGCCACTTATCAGCCCAAGCCTGGATGTTGTTCAGTTCTTGCTGCATTTCTACATGGACCTCTTCAGTATCTGAGGAGTCATGAATGGTGCTGAACATTGTGTAATCATCAGCGAACATCCCCACTTCTGACCTTATGATGAAGGGAAGGTCATTGATGAAGCAGCTGAAGATGGTTGGGCCTAAGACACTACCCTGAGGAACTCCTGCAGTGATATCCTGGAACTGAGATGATTGACCTCCAGCAGCCATGACCATCTTCCTTTGCACTCGGTATGACTCCAACCAGCGGAGAATTTTCCCCCTGATTTCCATTGATTCCTGCAGTGATGTCCTGGGACTGAAATGATTGACCTCCAACAACCACAACCATCTTCCTTTGTGCTAGGTATGACTCCAACCAGTGGAGAGTATTCTGCCAATTATCATTGACTTCAATTTTGTTAGGGCTCATTGATGCCACATTTGGTCAAATGCTGCCTTGATGTCACCTCTGGAGTTCAGCTCTTTTGTCCACATTTGGACCAAGGCTTTAATGAGGTCAGGAGCTGAGTGGCCCTGGCGCAACCCAAACTGAGCGTTACTGAGCAGATTATTGCTGAGCAAGTGCCGCTTGATAGCACTGTTGACGACGCCTTCCATCACTTTGCTATTGATCAAGAGTGGACTGATAGGGCGGTGATTGGCCAGGTTGGATTTGTCCTGCTTTTTGTGTACAGGACATACCTGGGCAATTTTCCATATTGCCAGGTAGATGCCAGTGTTGAAACACACATCACCCCCAGCAGATGTCCTGCTCCTCAAACTCCATCAGTACAGCTGTGAGACCAGTAACAGGCTCTTAAACAATCCCTGCCTGCCAGAGAAACAGCCAGACTCAGCTCGCAAGGTTCATATATGAACACTGATTCATAGATTATGATTAGATTAGATTAGATTAGAGATACAGCACTGAAACAGGCCCTTCGGCCCACCGAGTCTGTGCCGAACATCAACCACCCATTTATACTAATCCTACACTAATCCCATATTTCTACCAAACATCCCCACCTGTCCCTATATTTCCCTACCACCTACCTATACTAGTGACAATTTATAATGGCCAATTTACCTATCAACCTGCAAGTCTTTTGGCTTGTGGGAGGAAACCGGAGCACCCGGAGAAAACCCACGCAGACACAGGGAGAACTTGCAAACTCCACACAGGCAGTACTCTCCATGTGCTGAACAGCTGGTGTGAGGAAATCTTACTGCTCTCTAGTGCAACCCTCCATGTTCCTGTTACCCTGCCCCCAAAGCTTACATCTGTTTAATGCATTGACATATTAATTGCTCTTTGTCAAATTTTCAGTTATAATTTCCTTTATGAACATTAATATTAATTGTCTATGTAAACTTGTCACACTGTAATTATATCATTTCCCAGTGGAGGTGCTACAACACCACCATTGGCTGCAGAATGTAATGACAGAATGACCAGTTTACATTGGCAGTTTCCAATATAACCTACCTGGCCCCATTACCCCAAGTTGACACGTTTTCTCGCAAGACTTCACTTGGTTCTCTCATCCCAGATTTATTTACCGTTGATGGGAACTAGGGGTGGAGTTTCAGACATAAATGTGGATGTGGGAACTTCTAATGGGACTGTAAACATAGAACATAGAACAGTACAGCACAGTACAGGCCCTTCGGCCCACCATGTTGTGCCGAACCTTTAATCTACTCTAAGATCAAACTAACTACCTACCCTTCATTCTACTATCATCCATGTACCTATCCAAGAGTCGCTTAAATGTCCCTAATGTATCTGCTTCTACCACCACCACTGGCAGTGCATTCCGCGCACCCACCACTCTCTGTGTAAAGAACCTACCTCTGACATCTCCCTGAAACCTTCCTCCAATCACCTTAAAATTATGCCCCCTGGTGATAGCCCTTTCCGCCCTGGGAAAAAGTCTCTGGCTATCCACTCTATCTATGCCTCTCATCATCTTGTACCCCTCTATCAAGTCAAGTCTCATCCTTCTTCGCTCCAATGAGAAAAGCCCTAGCTCCCTCAACCTTTCTTCATAGGACATGCCCTCCAGTCCAGGCAGCATCCTGGTAAATCTCCTCTGCACCCTCTCTAAAGCTTCCACATCCTTCCTATAATGAGGCGACCAGAACGGAACACAATATTCCAAGTGTGGTCGAACCAGGGCCTTATAGAGCTGCAGCATAACCTCGCGGCTCTTAAACTCAATCCCCCTGTTAATGAAAGCCAACACACCATACGCCTTCTTAACAACCCTATCAACTTGGGTGGCAACTTTGAGCGATCTATGGACATGGACCCCAAGATCCCTCTGTTCCTCCACACTACCAAGAACATAAGGACAGAGCGTATGACTTTAAAATGGTACACCAGCGGGAGATGGACAAGTATTTCTTTCAAACAGCAGACTGACCTTCATGTGCTCGAAGTCTGTGATTCCCATTCTGGGCAGGGTGGAGCAGTTGACAAAAATGAGTTTCCTGCCAGAGATTCTGTTTGATATAAAAGTATCCTGGAATAAAGAACCAAAAAACATTACACAAGGGTCAATTTGGAATGGAGGTGGTGGTGAGGAGGAGGGTTGAGACTGGGCCCATTTCATTTAGAGCTGGGAAAAAGGTATAGTGAGTAATCAGGATTGGGTGAGATCAAATGGGCTGGGTTTCTCCGAGAGGGTATTTAGTCAGTGTATTTTCCTGGCGCATATTTGTCCAGGGCTTTATTCATCCAAGACTGCATTTGCCCAGGGGTATATTTACCAGGTACATATTTACCTGCGGGTATTTAGTTAGAATATTTTCCCAGGGGTATATTTTCCCCGGCTGCGTTTGCTGACAACGCAACTACGAGGTGGTGCTGTACTGGCAGATGCGCAAATGCAGCCTCATCCACTGAAATGTCACTGTCTGCGACGTTCAGGCTGCTGCCAGGATTAAAGATGGCGCAGCTCAATTTATCACAGAAAAACAACTTCAATCCATGGCAGCACACAATGGATATGTTTGATACTCGGAGAACATTGCACTGTTTAAAGTCTCATCAGAAGGACGGCACCTCTGACAGTGCTGCGCACCCTCCATAATTTTGTGAGATTTCAGTGCCATCCCGCTCTTCGGCCACTCACCTCCCCCCATCTCCATCCCACTCTCCGGCTGCTCACTCCCTGCTTCCCCCCATCCCACTCTCTGGCCACTCACTCCTACATCGCCCCGTCACCCCTCGCGGCCCGCTTTGCTTCTTCGGGCGGATCAAATGGCGAGAGGAGGAAAGCGGCCTGTGGCCGAAAGCGAGCAACTGGAGAGTTTGGCGGGGGTGGTGGTGGTGGGGAGCGTGCGGCTGGAGAGCGGGGTGGGGGGGTGGTGGTGGTGGGGAGCGTGCGGCTGGAGAGCGGGGTGGGGGGGGGGGGGTGGGTGGAGTGGGGAGCGAGGGGCCGGAAAGCCAGGGGGGGTAGGTGACATAGGCTGCGCATGCACAACATCTCAAAGCACAGGAGACTGTTTGCTCATGTGCGCAGGTTGGAGAACTCTGATGACGTCAGCAGGCCGCTGTGTTGTCAGGAATCACTTTGATTTTTCCATGGGTATATTTATCCAAGAGTACAATTGTCCTGGGATATACTTGTTGGGGGAATATTTGACTAGAGGAATTTAAATGATATATATCTGATGTATATTTGCCCAGGGTATATTTGGCTTTTTTTGCCCAGGGTATATTTTCCAGCAGTGTTTTTTTTTATTCTTGCATGGGATGCGGGTGTCGCTGGCAAGACTAGCCTTTGTTGTCCATCTCCAATTGTCCTTGAGGAGGTGGTGCTGAGGTGTTTTCTTGAACAGCTGCAGTCCATGTGGTGTAGGCACATCCAACTTGCTGTTAGGAAGGGAGTTCCAGGATTTTGACCCAGCGACAGCGATAGTTCCAAATCAGGTTGGTGTGTGCATATTTGCTTGTATTATATATTTCCTGTGCATATTTGCCTGGGTATATTTTTGACTGGGTGTATATTTCCCCCAGGTGCATATATTCTCTGATATGTATTTGCCCTGGCAACAGTTACCCTGGTGTATATTTAACACGGTTTATAGTTCCTGTGGAGTATATAGCCCCCAGATGCATATTTGCTCTGACATATATTTGTCCTGGGTATATTTACCGCGGTGTATATTTCACATACATTATATCATTGCCAGGGTATGCATTTGCCCAGGTGTATATTTCCCAGGGTGTATATTTCCTGTGGGTATATATTTGCACAGATATATGTTCCCTGGATATGTTTGCCTAGCTATGTGTTTGCTGGAGTGTATATTTGCCCAGGTGTATAATTTGCAAGGGTATATATTTGCCCGGGTATATATCTGCTTAGGTGTATATTTTCCCAGGTGCATTTGTGTCCAGGTGTATATTTGTCCTGATGTACATTTGCCCAGGTATATGTTTACTCAGGTGCACATCTGCCCACATATTTGGCCGGGTGTATATTTCACACAGGATACCTTTGCCTGGATGTAAATTTTTCTGAGTACATATTTGTCTAGTCGTATATGTGTCCAAGTATATATCTGCCCTGGTGGATATGTGCCTGGTGTATCATGTGTGTATTTGCCTGGGTGTATATCTTCCCAGGTGTATATTTATCCATCCGTATATTTGCCTGGGTATATATCTGTCCAGGTATATAACTTCCCTGATGGATATCTATACAGTTGTATATTTGCCGGGATGTTTATCTGCTTGGGTGGATATCTGCCCAGTGGCTATCTGCCTAGGTGGATATCTGCCCAGGTGAATATATGCCCAAGTGAATATCAGTTCGGCTAGATATCTGCCCTGCTAGATATCTGCCCAGGCGGATATCTGTGCTGTTGTATATTTGATTGGATGTATATGTTACCAAGTGGAAAGCTGCCCAGGTGGATAACTGCCTGGGTGGATATTTGCCCCAGGTAGATATTTGCCTGGGTGGATATCTGCCCGATGGATATTTTCCCTCCTATATCTGCCCAGGTATATAATCTGCCCAAGTATATATCTGCATGATGGATATTTGCCCTCCTGTATCTGTCCAGGTATATATCTGCATGATGGATATTTGCCCCCCTGTATCTACCCAGGTATATAGCTGCATGATGGATATTTGGCTTTCTGTATCTACCCGGGTATATAATCTGCCCAGGTATATATCTGCATGATGGATATTTGCCCCCCTGTATCTGCCGAGCTATATATCTGCATGATGGATATTTGCCCCCCTGTATCTGCCCAGGTATATATCTACATGATGGATATTTGCCCCCTGTATCTGCCCAGGTATAAATCTGCATGATGGTATTTGCCCTCCCGTATCTTCCCAGGAATATATCTACATCATGGATATTTGCCCTCCTGTATCTACCCAGGTATATATCTGCCCATGTGGCAATATGCCCAGGTATATACCTACATGGTGGATATTTGCCCTCCTGTATCTACCCAGGTATATAATCTGCCCAAGTATATATCTGCATGATGGATATTTGCCCTCCTGTATCTAGCCAAGTAGATAATTGCATGATGGATGTTTGCCCTCCTGTATCTACCCAGGTATATATCTACATGATGGATATTTGCTCACCTGTATCTACCCAGGTATATATCTACATGATGGATATATGCCCTCCTGTATCTACCCAGGTATATATCTGCCCAGGTGGCAATCTGCTCAGGTATATACCTGCATGGTGGATATTTGCCATCCTGTATCTACCCAGGTATATATCTGCCCAGGTGGCAATCTGTCCAGGTATATACCTGCATGGTGGATATTTGCCCTCCTGTATCTACCCAGGTATATATCTGCCCAGGTGGTAATCTACCCAGGTATATATCTATGTGATGGATATTTACCCCCTGTGTCTGCCCAAATATATAACTGCATGATGGATATTTGGCTTTCTGTATCTACCCGGGTATATAATCTGCCCAGGTGGCAATCTGCCCAGGTATATATCTGCATGATGGATATTTGCCCCCCTGTATCTGCCCAGGTATATATACGCATGATGGATATTTGCCCCCTGTATCTGCCCAGGTATAAATCTGCATGATGGTATTTGCCCTCCTGTATCTTCCCAGGAATATATCTACATTATGGATATTTGCCCTCCTGTATCTACCCAGATATATATCTGCCCAGGTGGCAATCTGCCCAGGTATATATCTGCATGATGGATATTTGCCCTCCTTTATCTACCCAGGTATATATCTACATGATGGATATTTGCCCCCTGTATCTGCCCAGGTATATATCTGCATGATGGATATTTGCCCCCCTGTATCTACCCAGGTATATAATCTGCCCAGGTATATATCTGCATGATGGATGTTTGCCCCCCTGTATCTGCCCAGGTATATATCTGCAGGATGGATATTTGCCCTCCTGTATCTACCCAGGTATATAATCTGCCCAGGTGGCAATCTGCCCAGGTATATATCTGCATGATGGATATGTGCCCCCCTGTATCTGCCCAGGTATATCTCTACATGATGGATATTTGCCCTCTGATATCTGCCCATGTATATATCTGCATGATGGCTATTTTCCCCCCTGTATCTCCCCAGGTATATAATCTGCCCAGGTATATATCTGCATGATGGATATTTTCCCTCCTGTATCTGCCCAGGTATAAATCTGCATGATGGATATTTGCCCTTCTGTATCTGCCCAGGTATATATCTGCATGATGAATATTTGCCCTCCTTTATCTACCCAGGTATATATCTGCATGATGGATGTTTGCCCCCCTGTATCTGCCCAGGTATATATCTGCAGGATGGATATTTTCCCTCCTGTATCTGCCCAGGTATATAATCTGCCCTGGGTGGATATGTGCCTGGTGGATATTTGCCTTTCTCTATCCCCTCACCTTGTACTGGGGGAAGCCCAGTTTCTGTATCCAGTAAGCCACTTCCTTCTCCTTCCAGTGGAGGCAGCGGGGCACCTCCAGGGGGTGACAGCCACAGCGACAGTCCACGCCACACGGGTACTCGGCCATCCGGGATCGATCTGTGCGCGGTCACCCGAGCAACCGTTACCTGGACACCACCTGGCTCGTCACCGCAGCAACGGTTGCCAGGAGAGCTGCATTAACGTCCTGCGGCATTTAAAAGTGCGGGAATTAACTGACAGACCGTTAAAATTCTGTGGTGCGTGGGTTTCTGGTACGATAGCTTTAATGTAATTTTTAATCGTGCTTTTAAGCTAATTTCCCCACCCCCCCCGTACCTTCGGGTAGTTCCGTCTCAGAATCGGGGATTTCCGGCTCTTGGCGAGTCCGGTCCGGAATACTTCCGGCTCCGGGCATCGACAATTTCCGTGCCGAGCTCGGCTCCCTCCGCCCGCCCCTCGGCTATTTCCGGAAGAATGCCCCGCCCCCTTCCTCCCTCCCCCCCCCATGACGATGGCGAGCGGAGCGGCCGCCGGACGGCAGCGCTCTCTGCCTGAGGAGGCGGCGTCGCCGCGGGGCGGGGATCCGGCCGAGTGGCAGTCGGAGGTGTGGAGGACATCGAGCGGGATGAAGATGGGGATGAGCCTGGGTGTGCCGGGGGTCGACAAACAGCCGCCGCAGCAGATGGAGGAGGAGGAGGTGGTGGAGGAGCCGCCGCAACAGCGCCGAGGTAAAGAGGCTTCAGGCCGCATCCCCGGGAAGTCGCCCTGCACAAAACCCTGGGTTACACCGCGGTGCCCGGGGCAGCCCGACCTCTTGCAGGCAGCACATCCCAGTATTTGCAGCATTAGAGAGAAATTGCAAAAGCAAACAAAACCCAGCCAGGATGTGTGTCCGCGCTGTCAAAGGGACTGTTGAGATTTGCACTGGGCAATGCACATTACAACACAAGCATCATCAATCTTCATCTTGAATTAAACCATTTCCCCGCTGGTGAAATGGCTGGATTTCTGTTCTCGGTTTTAGTGATCAACATCTGTTTTTAACTTGGCAATTTAAAGGGGAGGAGGGGGGGGGGGGGTGGTCAGTTTTTATTTTATTAAATGTGAGAGGGGTGAAGCACCCGAGTACATTCATGACAGTTTTTATTTTGATCATCTCTTGGACTCATGAAATCAGAAAATAAAGTTTTTTTTTTACCCAAAAAGGTAGTCAGGTTCAATGTTATCACTTATTTTACAGTACCTTCATAGTTTTGATTAACCTCTAGATAGTTTGATGGTAACAGTAAATTAATGGAATCTGTCTTCAGGATCTGGAATGCACTACTTGAGTGTGGTGGAGGCAGTCAATGGGGGCTTTCAAAAGAGAATTGGATAGGCATCTCGACAAAATTTGCAGGACTATGGGGAAAAGGAGTGGGACTAGCTTTTGCAGAGAGCTGGCAGAGATATGACAGACTGAATGTGCTCCTGTGCTGTAACCATTCTGTGGCATCTGCTGTATTTTGCTTTCATTCTATGATGTTGTGGTTTCAACCACTTAGCACGGTAATAAAAATAGTTGGAGATTATGCACAGGGCAATTACACTCAAACAGCCATCTCCAGACTTGATTTTTTTTTAAACAAGAAAAGGCAGTGCAGGGAGTGGAATTTGTATTTTTTTAAAAATGGATGTTGTAAATGGTTCGGTACTGCTGTATTAAATATCAGTGTTTCACAGCTAGTTGGGTGGGTATGAAGCAAAGGCAGCAAGGCACTGACAGTTACCATGCTGACAGATCGCCTCGGTCTTCAGGGGACTAATAGTGTAACGTTTTGTTTGCTAAAGACAGTTGTGCAGTCATTCTGTGCATTATCTCCAACCTTTTTTTTTATTGCACCATCGTAGTGCCAGGAAAGTGACTGAAACCACGTTAAATATAGATTCTAGAATGGTACCAGGGATGGAGAGAGTGGAGAAGCTGGGATTGTTCTTGGAGCAAAGAAGGTTAAGATGAGATTTGGTAGAGGCATTCAAAATTATGAATAATTTTGATACAGTAAATAAAGGGAAACTGTTTCCAGTGGTGGAAGAGTCGCTAACCAAAGATTTAAGGTGCTTGGCAAAAGAACCAGAGGCAAGATGAAGAACAATTTTTTATGCTCTGTCTGAAAGGGCAGTGGAAACAGATTCAGTAATAACTTTCAAAAGGGAAAATGATAAATACTTGAAAGGAAAATAATTACAGGCATGTGGGGAAAGGGAAGGGAAAGAGTGGGACTATTTGGATAATTCTGCAGAGGCATGGTGGGCCAAGATGGCTCCTTTCTGCGCTGTCATTCTAAGATGTTCAGAAATGAAAACTGCAATTTTATTGATTTCTCTGAACTTACTCGTGATTATCTAACCCATTTTTCTTTTACACATTAAATATGGAAAACCCTGGGTATTTTGAACTGGCAATCAAGCAGATTTTACTGATCCTCATCTGAAAAGCATTTCATGGAATTGGCTACGATTAATTATGTGGGAATGATTTGCATTGCATTTGTTTGTTTCATTGTGGGTGACAGCTAGAAGGGAGATTCTGACTTAGCTGTCCGACTGTCAAAAATACAAATCTGGCTTTATGTACTGGGATCCCCGAGCTTTTCGAACTTGAGAATTGCTTGCGTGTACGTGTGTGTCGTGGAACCTTGACCCACATATAATACAACAGCTTGCATTTATATAGCGTAGTTTAAAAAGTCCCAAGATGCTTCACAGGAATGCACTCAAACTGAATTCAACACCAAATCACATAAAGAAACAAACCACACAGGTGATCAAAAGCTTGGTCAAAAGAGGTCAGTTGAAGGATAGAAGGAGAGGGGCACATGTTCAAATGTAAATGTAGTTGGAGTTTGTCGTCCGGTCTCCAAGAAATGTGGTTTCGATGCTGCTGGTGTACAGAATAAATGTTTTCTTCAGAATAGATAGGTTGGAATGATTGCAAGGCTATGTCTTCACTGTTTTTTGTAAGGGTTATAAACTGAAGGTTGCTTCTTGTCTCTGATGTCTGAATGTTCCACTGATTTAATTGGCAGTCACCCCTGACTCTGCATTGTTCCTGGGTATTAATTCCAGTCGTTCACCCCTGAACACCCCTTGAGCTGCTGCCTTGCAGTTAGGGTATGATTCCACACGTGCTGAGACCTCTGATACCTTTGCACCCAAAGTGAACATTCCTCATGTGACCCTACAGCATGAGTGCTTGGCTATTCAACTGCATAGTACATCACTGCCAAGCAATGGTATTGAGGCCAATTGTAACTCTGCAACTGCTATCCTGACTGTGATCAGTGAACTGCACACTGTCCCGATGGGGTCACACATCCTGGTTCATATGGTACAGTACCTCACTGACCCATTTCAGTGACATAACTTTGATCTCCCCAAATCGGGGTCTCGTGATAATTTACACAATTGTTTTATTTCAGACCCGGATTGATTTGATCCCCAGGGATGTGTAAGTATGGGATACCATTTGTTTCCCTTTTACTGATGATTGCAAACCTTTAACGGGCTTAACTTAGCATTTTGGTATCACTATATAGAATCATAGAACGATTCAGCCTATTGTGCAGATACCAGCTCTTTGAAAGATCTGTCCAGTTAGTTTCAATGCCCCTGATCTTACCCCTTCTTTGTGCAATTGCCTTTTGAAAGTTATTATTAAATCTGCTTCCACCATCCTTTCAGCACATTCCAGATCCCAACAAAGTGCGTCTTAAAAAGAATTCTCCTCATCTCCCCTCTGGCTGTTTTGTCAATTGTCTTAAATCTGTGTCATCTAGTTACTGATTCTCTCGCCACTAGAAACAGATTCTCTTCATCTGTACTTCATAATTGAACCTTTCACAATTTATCATTTGGTAAACCTCTTCTTAACCTTCTCTTCTCTAAGCATAACAATCCCTGCTTCTCTCCATATAATCCACACTCTCTCAGTTTACTCTTGCCAGATAACTATACTGTAGGAAGAAAACTGCTTCTCAGCTGATACTCTTTAACAATGGGTTAATACGCTGCTTGTGTGATCCTTACTTCATCCTTCAAATTGACCTTGTTATTACCAGCATTTCACCTGGGAATATGTAAGTGAAAATGTTCACATTAGGGAAACTGCTCAGGTTTGGTTTATAATTGACGTTGATGTGGTAAGAATATTTCACAGGCCTGCCACTGCAGATTCATGCAGTCCTGGTGACTGGTGGTGAGCTACGCTTGTATACCCTGCAATCTAGGAGGTTAAGGGATGCTTTGATTGAGACTATTAGGATTTTGAAAGGAGTTGGTAGGTTAGATAAAGATAAACTTGTTCTGCTGGTAGGGGGAGTACAGATAAGACGACAAACCTTGAACTCAGAGCCAGGCCTTTCAGGAGAGAAGTTAGGAAACACTTCTTCACACAAAGGGTGGTAGAGTATGGAAATCTCTCCCACAAAAAGCAGTAGATACCAGCTCAATTCATCATTTTAAATCTGAGATGGATACAGTTTTTGCCAGATAAACATATTAAGGGATGTGGAACCAAGACAGCTTGATGGAGTTAGGGTCCAGATCAGCCTTGATTTCATTGAATGGCAGAACAGGGTCGAGGGGCTGAATGGCCTCCTCCTGTATTTCCACTGAACTCACTTCTTTGTGTCCCCTCTAACTCTGCATTTGAAGAAATCAGTATAAATGGGAGAATACTATTGCAGGAGTGTGGGCCTCTGCACCTTTGTGGTTTGTGATGCCTTTGGTTTTGGGACTTTGGGCCAATGGATTTTATGGGTTTCAGGACATTAGAAGAGTGCATTGGGGATGAAAAGGCGGGAGAAAGACGTACATTTCTATAGTGCCTTTCAACACCTCAAATGTCCCAAAGCACTTTACAGCCAATGAAGTACTTTTGAAATGTAGTCACTGTTGTAAGGTAGGAAACGTGGCAACCCATTTGCACACAGCAAGATCCCACAAACAGCAATGTGATAATGACCAGATAGTCTGTATTTGCTAAGACACAAGGGGAGAACTCCCCTACTCTCCTTTGTATAGTGGCCTGGGATCTTTTACATCTATCAGAGTCATGTCCTTCCAAACTGGAGAGGGCCGACACTGGGGTAAAGTACTGGTGCGTATGTTACTGTCACTGGGTCAGAGGGAGAGCAATATGAAGGAATGGATTTACAGTATCATTAAAAGGTATGTTTTATACCATGTTAAATGACAACATTGTGGTAACCAGCTGTGGCCTCCATTAAATGACTTTGTTCTGTTGAACTGCTGTGTGAATGGGAAATGTGGACCAGGAAGGTTGGAAGTTGGAGAATCTTGACGAGTCGGGAGCCCGAGAGCCAAGTGTGGGTTAATGCTGAGCAGTGAGCTTTTGGATCCTGTTCTGCTGATAGCAAAGACTGCTGTCATTATTAATGAACTTGTAAAAGCCACAAAGCAGTCGTTTCTCATTGTGAACCCAGAGATGCTGTCCAGTGCTGCATAAAGTTACTAAATAAATTTCTGATTAAATAGAATGATACAGCACAAAGAGGCTGTTTGGCCCATCGTGCCTGTGCCAGCTCTTTGAAAGAGCTAACCAATTAGTCCCACTCCCCTGTAATTATTTTCCTTCAAGTATTCATCCAATTCTGTTTTGACTGTTACAATTGAATCTCCTTCCACCAGTCAGTCAAACATTGCATTCCAGACCACAGCTACTCACTGCATACAAAAATGTCTCCTCTGGTTTTTGCCAATCACCGTAAAACTGTCCTCTGGTTACTGACCCTTTCCTACAGTTCCTCCTTATATACTCTGTGACTTTAGCAAATCTGTGCTGACTTTTGTTTATGAGCCCATACAAGCACCAGTTAATTTGGTCCTGGTTTATTGTTTTCTAATCACTGATATTAGGGTGGTCTGTATTTGCCAGCTTTATCCCCCTCCCCATTTTAAACAGGGTATAATATTTGCAGCCTCCAGTCTTTTGACACCACCCCCATATCCAAGGAGGATTGGAAGATTGTGGTCAGAGCTGCCACAATTTCCACCCTTCCTTCCCTCAGTAGCCCAGGATGTATCCCATCTGGACTGGGTAAATTCTCTACTTTGAGGACTGACAACCTTCTAAGTACCTCCTCATTATTTTTATCCTAACCGATATCATTACTGTCCCCTCCTTTACTGCTAAGTTGACAGCATCCTCTTCTCCAGTGAAGACAGATGCAAAGTACTCATTTAGTACCTCCACCAGGCCCTCTGCCTCCACAAGAAGATCTCCTGTTTGGTCCCCAATCAGCCCAATCCTTCTGAGATCCTTTTACTAGCAATAGGCTTATGAAAGTCTTTTGGGTTCCCTTTTTGTTATCTACTAATCTATTCTCTTTGTTCCTCATTTCCCTTTTCAGTTCTGTGTACTTTCTGTTTAGCTTAATTCTCTACCATATTACTAATCTGTCATTTATCAGAAGTCTTTTTTGTTTTATTTAAATTTTTATATTTTAGACATCCAGGGAGCTCTAGTCCTTTGGAAGTCCTTTCCCCTTTGTGGGAATGTGTCCACTCTGTACCTGAACCCTTTCGTCTTTGAAGGCCTCGTATTGTTATTGTTTTATCTCCCAGTTTTTGACTCTAATCCGCCTAGACCAGATCCCTTTTCAACTCGCTGAAGTTAGCCCTCCTCCAGTTATGTACTTTTAAGCTTGGTTATACTTTGCCTTTTTCATAAGTAGAGGGTGATGAAAATGATCAGTACAGGCCCTAAATTGAGTGGCCTTATTTTTTTCCTTATCCTGCTTATTTTAATGGTGTGTTTGTGCAGTCATACTGAAGATAATATATAATTTATTTTAAATGCAGAACCTGATCCGTATTCGAAGGCTGATGTGACCTCACGACTGTCTGGCCTGCATGTGTCAGAAGGAAGTGAGAAGTGCCAGGTGGAGCCAGGACACAGGTAATCAATCAGACTGGCATTGGGATTGGAAAGATAAGCAGTGATAGGAGAGTTACAGCGTAGAAACAGGCCATCCAGCCCAACCAGTCTATCCTGGTGTTTTTGCTCCAGGTGAGCCTTCTCTCACACTACTTCATCTTGCCCTGTCACCATATCCTTCTATTACTTTCTCCCTCATGTGTTTATTCAGCTTCCCCTTAAATGCATCTGTACTATTCACCTCGATCACTCCCTGTGGTAGTGAGTTCCACATTCTCAGGGTGAAGAAGTTTCTCCTGAATTCCCTATTAGATTTATTAGTGACTATTTTATATTTATGATCCCTAGTTTTGGTCTCCCAAGTGGAAGCATATTCTCTGTGCCTACCCTTATCAAACCCCTTCATAATCTTAAAGACCTTGATCAGGTCACCCCTCAGTCATCACTTTACTAGTCATGTGATATTTTCAGTTGAACCTATGTTGTCATCTTGGAGGAAACTGTCTCTGTCTCACTAGCTGACTTTTCTGTTCAATGACCAGAACGACATCAGTTCCTGTAGAACTGGCAAGGCAGCATTTATTGCCCATTCCTGGTTGCCGTTGAGAAGGTGGTGGTGAGCTGCGTCCTTTAACAGTTCCAGTACTAGTAGTGAAATTACTTTACAGTGGTGTTAGGCAGAGTTTGAGGATTTTGACCCAGCGACAATGACGAAACTGCAATATGTGTCCAAGTCATCTATGTTCTCCTACTTCACAACAATGGCTACAGTTCAAGAAGTACTTCATTGCCTGTAAAGTGCTTTGAGGTGCCTGTAGGTCATGAAAGGAGCCAGAGAATTCAAGTTCTTTCTTTTCAGTCAGCATGGTGTGTGAGTTGGGAGGGGAACTTGGATGTGATGGCGTTCCCACAGCATCAATGATTAAAAGATGTTATAATTGAATAAAGGTTGACTTTATTTTACCCTTTTCTTCCCACCAGCCCCCAGCTTCATCTCCTGAAGATGCTGACTTGTGCTGGTGTTGTCTGGGTGATGAATACCTTCAAATATGTTGCCCAAATAAGGAGGTTGTGGGGGTGGGGGAGCGGCAGAGGGGAGGCTCTGCATCGTGCCTGTCAGTGTATAGTTCCAAGCGGGATTTGCTATCTGCTGGTTAGGACAGTAACCCTGTCTGTCTTCCCACCACCCATATCTCCCCTTGTCAGAGGGCACTGAGGTCATCTGTAGAATCATAAGCGTTATCCTAGGCTGTGATCAGGTGACACTGTACACACCAGGGATCTACACCTCCTAGTGCCTGAGCTGCTCTCCACCTTAATGAGCTGGGCCTGCAGGGAGTCATTAGACTTAATGACAGCTGCATTCTTGTCCCAACACCCAAGAGGTCTGTTGCTTCCAGTCAGGCATGAAGAGTTAACCTGGGGTGGGAGGTGTTTGAACTGGTCATCTGCACCCGTGCAGGATTTTATGGAACAATGCTTTCTTTCTCACTAGAACAACCCCAGCTGCGATTGAGGAATTTTGCCATCCTGGGATTAATTGTGGGCGGGAGACACGGTGTGACCAGAAGGGGTTACGTGGTATTAGACATTTTTCTGAAAGTGACATCTCTTAGTTGGTGCGACTGAGCTGTTTGAGTGGATGCTAATTTACTGCATTTTACTGTAATTATTACAATTTTCTCATGATTGGATGAAGGATTGGTACCTTTGGGAGCATTCACTGAGGATTGTGATTTTACAATTACTAGAATTGTGCAAGTCCCAGCAGCCGGCAGGTCTCTTGTGTTTTTTTTTAAATTTCTATTTACCAGCGACAGGTGTGTTTACTCGGTGCAAGTGCCTTCCATTCCTGCGCCCAGTTTCCACTCCACATCTGTTGTTGGATTCCGGTTCAATGGTTCTCGAGCATTTTCAGTTCCTTGCACAAGTGGCCGTTCTTCATGCCTGAGCCACTTGACTGTGGAAGGCATCGCAGCCTAGCCTGATCCTGTTCTCCTCCTACATCAGTATTCTCCTCAAATTGAGTACTGGGAACACCAAAGCCATGGTCTTTGATTTCCAGCACAAGCTCCATTCCATAGCCACCAACTCCATCCCTCTCCCTGGCTGCCGATGCTTCTGTCCATGACAGTATTGGTAGGAGTGACCACCACACAGTCCTTTTGGAGACGAAGTCCCACCTTCACATTGAGGATACCGTCCATCGTGTTGTGTGGCACTATTACCGTGCTAGATGGGATTGATTTCGAACAGATCTAGCAATGCAAAACTGGGCATCCATGAGGCGCTGTGGGCCATCAGCAGCAGCAGAATTGTACTCGACCACAATCTGTAACCTCATGGCCCAGCATATCCCCCACTCCACCATTAACAAAAAGCCAGGAGACCAACCCTGGTTCAATGAAGAGTACAGGAGGGCATGCCAGGAGTAGCACCAGGCTTACCTCAAAATGAGGTGTCAACCTGGTGAAGCTACAACCCAGGACTACTTGCATGCCAAACTGCATAAGCAGCATGCAATAGACCGAGCTAAGTGATCCCATAACCAACGGATCAGATCTAAGCTCTACAGTCCTGCCACATCCAGCTGTGAATGGTGGTGGACAATTAAACAACTAACTGGAGGAGGTGGCTCCACAAATATCCCCATCTTCAATGATGGGGGAGCCCAGTACATCAGTGCGAAAGATAAGGCAGAAGCATTTGCAACAATCTTCAGCCAGAAGTGCCGAGTTGATTATCCATCTCGGCACCCTCCTGAAGTCCCCAGCATTACAGATGCCAAACTTCAGCCAATTTGATTCACTCCCCATGATTTCAAGAAACGACTGAAGGCACTGGATACTGCAAAGGTTATGGGTTCTGGCAATTGTACTGAAGACCTGTGCTCCAGAACTTGCCGCACCCCTAGCCAAGCTGTTCTAGTATCGCTACGCCACTGGCATCTACCCGGCAATGTGGAAAATTGCCCAGGTATGTCCTGTACACAAAAAGCAGGACAAGTCCAACCCAGCCAATTACCGCCCCATCAGTCTACTCTCAATCATCAGTAAAGTGTTGGAAGGTGTTATCAATAACCTGCTTAGTGATACTGAGTTTGGGTTCCGACAGGGCCACTCATCACCTGACCTCATTACAGCCTTGGTTCAAACATGGACAGAAGAGCTGAACTGGTGAGACATCAAGGCAGCATTTGACCGAGTATGGCATCAAGGAGCCCTAGCAAAACTGGAGTCAATGGGAATCGGGGGGGGAAAACTCTCTGCTGGTTAGAGTCATACCTAGCGCAAAGGAAGATGGTTGTGGTTGTTGGAGGTCAATCATCTGAGCTCCAGGGCATCACTGCAGGAGTTCCTCAGGGTAGTGTCCTCGGCCCAACCATCTTCAGCTGCTTCATTAATGACCTTCCTTCAATCATAAGGTCAGAAGTGGGGATGTTCGCTGATGATTGCGCAATGTTCAGCACCATTCACGACTCCTCAGATACTGAAGCAGTCAGTGTAGAAATGCAGCAAGACCTGGACAATATCCAGGCTTGGGCTGATAAGTGGCAAGTAACATTTGCGCCACACAAGTGCCAGGCAATGACCATCTCCAACAAGAGAGAATCTAACCATCTCCCCTTGTTATTCAATGGCATTACCATGGCTGAATCCCCCACTATCAACATCCTAGGGGCTACCAGTGACCAGAAACTGAACTGGAGTAGCCATATAAATACCGTGGCTACAAGAGCAGGTCAGAGGCTAGGAATCCTGCGGCGAGTAACTCACCTCCTAACTCCCCAAAGCCTGTCCACCATCTACAAGGCACAAGTCAGGAGTGTGATGGAATACTCTCCACTTGCCTGATGGGTGCAGCTCCAACAACGCTCAAGAAGCTCGACACCATCCAGGACAAAGCAGCCCGCTTGATTGGCACCCCATCTACAAACATTCACTCCCTCCACCACTGTCGCACAGTGGCAGCAGTGTGTACCATCTACAAGGTGCACTGCAGCAACGCACCATGATTCCTTAGACTGCATCTTCCAAACCCGTGACTTCTACCACCTAGAAGGACAAGGGCAACAGATGCATGGGAACACCACCACCTGCAAGTTCCCCTCCAAGTCACACACCATCCTGACTTGGAACTATATCGCCATTCCTTTACTGTCACTGGATCAATTCTGGAACACCCTTCCTAACAGCACTGTGGGTGTACCTACCTCACATGGACTGCAGCGGTTAAAGAAGGCAGCTCACCACCACCTTCTCAAGGGAAATTAGGGATGGGCAATAAATGCTGGCCTGGCCAGTGACGCCCACGTCCCATGAATGAATTGAAAAAAAACCTCTCAGGTTGAACCAGACTATTAGCAAGGGCGGCGCAGTGGTTAGCACCGCCGCCTCACAGCTCCAGCGACCCAGGTTCAATTCTGGGTACTGCCTGTGTGGAGTTTGCAAGTTCTCCCTGTGTCTGCGTGGTGCTCCGGTTTCCTCCCACATGCCAAAGACTTGCAGGTTGATAGGTAAATTGGCCATTAGCAATTGTCCCTAGTATAGGTGGGTGGTAGGGAAATATAGGGACAGGTGGGCATGTGGTAGGAATATGGAATTAGTGTAGGATTAGCATAAATGGGTGGTTGATGGTCGGCACAGACTCGGTGGGCCGAAGGGCCTGTTTCAGTGCTGTATCTCTAAACTAAACTAAACTAAACCCTTGGTGTCCTATTTGATGCCAAGATGAGCTTCCAATCTCATCCAGGATTTAGAAGCTTCAGGCGGGCTAGAGGGGGATGTAAAAGGGGTGGGGGTTTTGCAGTACTTGTTAAGGAGAATATCACAGCTGTACTGCAGGAGGACACCTCGGAGGGATCGTGCAGCGAGGCAATATGGGTGGAGCTTAGGAATAGGAAGGGTGCAGTCACGATGTTGGGGGTTTACTACAGGCCTCCCAACAGTTAGCGGGAGGTAGAGGAGCAGATATGTAGACAGATTTTGGAAAGATGTAGAGGTAACAGGGTTGTAGTGGTGGGTGATTTTAACTTGCCCTAGATTGACTGGGACTCACTTAGTGCTCGGGGCTTGGATGGGGCAGAATTTGTAAGGATCATCCAGGAGGGCTTCTTGAAACAATATGTAGATAGTCCAACTAGGGATGGGGCCATACTGGACCTGGTATTGGGGAATGAGCCCGGCCAGGTGGTCGAAGTTTCAGTAGGGGAGCATTTTGGGGACAGTGACTATAATTCCGTAGGTTTTATGGTACTTGTGGGTAAGGATAAGAGTAGTCCTCGGGTGAAGGTGCTAAATTGGGGGAAGGCTAATTACAACAATATTAGGCAGGAACTGAAGAATTTAGATTGGGGGCGGCTGTTTGAGGGTAAATCAACATCTGACATGTGGGAGTCTTTCAAACCTCAGTTGATTAGAATCCAGGACCAGCATGTTCCTGTGAGGAAAAAGGATAAGTTTGGCAAGTTTCGGGAACCTTGGATAACGCGAGATATTGTGAGCCAAGTCAAAGCACAGTGGCGCAGTGGTTAGCACCGCAGCCTCACAGCTCCAGGGTCCTGGGTTCAATTCTGGGTACTGCCTGTGCGGAGTTTGCAAGTTCTCCCTGTGACTGCGTGGGTTTTCGCCGGGTGCTCCGGCTCCAAAGACTTGCAGGTGATAGGTAAATTGGCCATTGTAAATTGCCCCTAGTGTAGGTAGGTGGTGGGGAATATGGGATTACTGTAGGGTTAGTATAAATGGGTGGTTGTTGGTCAGCACAGACTCGGTGGGCCGAAGGGCCTGTTTCAGTGCAGTATCTCTAAATAAATAAAAAATAAATAAAAAGAAAAAGGAAGCATTCATAAGGGCTGGAAGGCTAGGAACAGACGAATCCCTTGAGGAATATAAAGACAGTAGGAAGGAACTTAAGCAATGAGTCAGGAGGGCTAAAAGGGATCATGAAAAGTCATTGGCAAACAGGATTAAGGAAAATCCCAAGGCTTTTTATACATATATAAAGAGTAAGAGGGTAACTAGGGAAAGGGTTGGCCCACTCAAGGACAGAGAAGGGAATCTACGTGTGGAGCCAGAGGAAATGGGCGAGATACTAAATGAGTACTTTGCATCAGTATTCACCAAAGAGAAGGACTTGGTGGATGATGAGCCTAGAGAAGGGAGTGTAGATAGTCTCAGTCATCTCATTATCAAAAAGGAGGAGGTGTTGGGTGTCTTGCAAAGCATTAAGGTAGATAAGTCCCCAGGGCCTGATGGGATCTACCCCAGAATACTGAGGGAGGCAAGGGAAGAAATTGCTGGGGTCTTGACAGAAATCTTTGCATCCTCATTGGCTGCAGGTGAGGTCCCAGAGGACTGGAGAATAGCCAATGTTGTTCCTTTTGTTTAAGAAGGGTAGCAAGGATAATCCAGGAAGTTATAGGCCAGTGAGCCTTACGTCAGTGGTAGGGAAATTATTAGAGAGGATTCTTCGGGACAGGATTTACTCCCATTTGGAAACAAACAAACTTATTAGCGAGAGGCATCATGGTTTTGTGAAGGGGAGGTCATGTCTCACTAATTTGATTGAGTTTTTTGAGGAAGTGACAAAGATGATTGATGAAGGAAGGGCAGTGGATGTTATCTATATAGACTTTAGTAAAGCCTTTGACAAGGTCCCTCATGGCAGACTGGTACAAAAGGTGAAGTCACACGGGATCAGAGGTGAGCTGGCAAGATGGATACAGAACTGGCTCAGTCATAGAAGACAGAGTGTAGCAGTGGAAGGGTGCTTTTCTGAATGGAGAGATGTGACCAGTGGTGTTCCGCAGGGATCAGTGCTGGGTCCTTTGCTGTTTGTAGTATATATAAATGATTTGGAGGAAAATGTAACTGGTGTGATTAGTAAGTTTGCGGACGACATAATGGTTGGTGGAATTGCGGATAATGATGAGGATTGTCAGAGGATACAGCAGGATATAGATCGGTTGGAGACTTGGGCGGAGAAATGGCAGATGGAGTTTAATCCGGACAAATGTGAGGTCATGCATTTAGGAAGGTCTAATGCAGGTGGGAAGTATACAGTAAATGGCAGAACCCTTAGGAGTATTGACAGGTAGAGAGATCTGGGCGTACAGTCCACAGGTCACTGTAAGTGGCAACGCAGGTGGATGATGTAGTCAAGAAGGCATACGGCATGCTTGCCTTCATCGGTCGGGGCATAGAGTATAAAAATTGGCAAGTCATGCTGCAGCTGTACAGAACTTTAGTTAGGCCACACTTGGAATATTGCGTGCAGTTCTGGTCGCCACACTACCAGAAGGACGTGGAGGCTTTGGAGAAGGTACAGAAGAGGTTTACCAGGATGTTGCCTGGTCTGGAGGGCATTATCTATGAGGAGAGGTTGGATAAACTTGGATTGTTTTCACTGGAACGACGGAGGTGGAGTGGCGACATGATAGAGATTTACTAAGTTATGAGTGGCATGGACAGAGTGGATAGTCAGAAGCTTTTTTCCAGGGTGGAAGAGTCAGTTACTAGGGGACATAGGTTTAAGGTGAGAGGGGCAAAGTTTAGAGGGGATGTGCGAGGCAAGTTCTTTACACAGAGGGTGGTGAGTGCCTGGAACTTGCTGCCGGGGGAGGTGGTGGAAGCAGGTATGTTAGCGACGTTTGAGAGGCATCTTGACAAATACATGAATAGGATGGGAATAGAGGGATATGGGCCCCGGAAGTGCAGAAGGTGTTAGTTTAGGCAGGCATCAATATCGGCGCAGACTTGGAGGGCTGAATGGCCTGTTCCTGTGCTGTACTGTTCTTTGTTCATATCCTGTCCATCACCAAGACCACCTCCTTCTATTCTGTAATATCACCCGTCTTAGCCTCTGTCTTAGCTCATCTGCTGCTGAATCCCTCATCCATGCTTTTATTAACTCCAGACTTGACTATTCCAACCTTCACTGGGCCGGCCACCTAGTATCCACACATGTTAAACTCATCCAAAACTCCATTTAAAACCTGCCTCTTTGACCAAGCTTTTGGTCACTTGTCCTAATGTTGTCCTGAAAGCAGTGTTCATCTTTGTCTCATTGTGCTTCTGTGAAGCGCCTTAGGATGTGTTACTATGTTAACAGCGTTCTATAAATGCAAGGCATATGCAGACATTCTTGCCAGCAGGATAAAAGGCCGTTTCCTTCATCCCAAACTGATGCCGACTGTACCATCTGGGTCTCTAGCTCAGGACGTACTTCCCAATGGGCCATACTGTTGAGATCATCTGGCAGAGCACAGCGTGGGTTTGTTCCTTGGACTTTTCTGAATCTGCTTGTCTGCATTTATTCCCTGACCCATTGTCAGAGCTGTAAATTATTTCTGGCTGATACTACATGGTGAGAGGCTAGGCAGCCTCTGGTGGGATGCAGGTGGAACAGAACTTGGAGGGGTGCAGCAACTGTTGCACTGCATTTAATTTTTGACTAAGAATGTGTTTTTCTCTTGAGAGATCACAGAGTGCAAGACTGGTGACTGACGAAGCAGAAAGCAATCCTGGGGAAAGTTCCGGAATTCCAGTGGACCAGACAGCTGAACCAAGCAATGAACATCCACAACAGGTGTGCAGTTGAATTTCATGTAACTAGTTTCTGCTGTGCCTGCATACTCTCTGTAGAATTATTAATTCAGTGGTAGATAAAGCAGCCAGATTTTTCTCCCTTCTCTCCTAAGACACTGGCACAAGTGAGTTAAGTCCCACTCCAGAGACTTGAGCCCAGAATCCAGTCTGACGCTCCCAGTGCAGTATTGAGGGAGTGCTGCCCTGTCGGAGGTGCTGTGTTTTGGATGAGATGTTGGACTGAGACCGCCACCGCCCCCACCTTCCCCGGTTATCTCAGTTGAATGTAAAAGATTCTACGGGCACTTTTCAAATTGGTTCTCCCCAGTGGCCTGAACCAATATTTATCCCTCAGCCAACATCCTTAGAAACAGATTGTCTGGCCATATATCTCATTGCAGAATCTTACTACTGCATTTTCTGCATTACAGCAGTGATTAAACTTCAAAGAAAGAAAGCTTTACATTTCTATAGCACCTTTCATGACTTTGGGATGTCCCAAAATACTCTACAGCCAATGAAACCACACTTCCCACCTGAGGAACCTGGCTTTGCTCTTAAGTCTTGAAAGCTTCAATTGATCCCCAGCATTTTTGGGGAGAATTCCAGATTCCACTAACCTCTGAAGAAGTACTTCCTGATTTCATTGCTAAACAGCTTAGCTAGAATTAGAATTAGAACATTACAGCACAGTACAGGCCCTTCGGCCCTCGATGTTGCGCCGACCTGTGAAACCATCTGACCTACACTATTCCATTTTCATCCATATGTCTATCCAATGACCACATAAATGCCCTTAAAGTTGGCGAATCTACTACTGTTGCAGGCAGGGCGTTCCACGCCCCTACTACTCTCTGAGTAAAGAAACTACCTCTGACATCTGTCCTATATCTATCACCCCTCAACTTAAAGCTATGTCCCCTCGTGTTTGCCATCACCATCCGAGGAAAAAGACTCTCACTATCCACCCTATCTAACCCTCTGATTATCTTATATGTCTCTATTAAGTCACCTCTCCTCCTCCTTCTCTCCAACGAAAACAACCTCAAGTCCCTCAGCCTTTCCTCGTAAGACCTTCCCTCCATACCAGGCAACATCCTAGTAAATCTCCTCTGCACCCTTTCCAAAGCTTCCACATCCTTCCTATAATGCGGTGACCAGAATTGCACGCAATGCTCCAGGTGCGGTCTCACCAGAGTTTTGTACAGCTGCAGCATGACCTCGTGGCTCCGAAACTCGATCCCCCTACTAATAAAAGCTAACACACCATATGCCTTCTTAACAGCCCTATTAACCTGGGTAGCAACCTTCAGGGATTTATGTACCTGGACACCAAGATCTCTCTGTTCATCTACACTACCAAGAATCTTCCCATTCGCCCAGTACTCTGCATTCCTGTTACTCCTTCCAAAGTGAATCACCTCACACTTTTCCGCATTAAACTCCATTTGCCATCTCTCAGCCCAGCTCTGCAGCCTATCTATGTCCCTCTGTACCCTACAACATCCTTTAATTTTATAATGCCCTTTTTTTTGGAGCAAACAATATAACTTCTCTCTCTATGCTATCAAATTGCCATTTTAAGCACTCAGTTAGATCACCCCATATTCTCTATCCTCAAGTGAATACAAGCCAAGCTTATGCAGCCTGTCCTCACAAATTAGCTTTAAGGTCCAGTATCGTTCTAGTGAATCTATACTGTAGTCCCTCCAATGCTTATCCTGCCTGAAGGCAGTGCCAGATCTGAACATGGTTACTCCAGATGGGGTGTAAACAGAGCTGTGTGCAACTAAAGCATCATTTCCTCACATTTGTGTTCCAACCCCCTTGAGATAAAGGCCAGTATGCCATTAGACTTTTTGATCACGTTTTGTGTCAGGTGTCCACTAGTTTTTAGTGATTTGTGAATCTGGTCACCCAAATCCCTTTTCTCTTCCACAGCTCCTTGTCTCTTCCCGAAGATAACATTGTGATTTGTCTTTCTTGAATTCAAAGTGGATGACCTCATATCTCCCCACATTGGGCAAATCTGTGACAGATGGAGTTAACATAAGATTATAAGAACTAGGAGCAGGAGTGGGCCATTTGGTCCCTCGAGCTTGCTCCAACATTTAATAAGATCATGGTTGATCTGATTGTGGCCTTAACTCCGCTTTCCTGCCTGCCCCCCCCCCATAACCCTTGACTTCCTTGTAGATCAAAAATCTGTTCAACTCGGTCTTGAATGTATTCAATGACTCAACCTACACTGTTTCCTGGGGAAGAGAATTCCAAAGATTAATGACCCTCTGAGAGAAGAAATTTCTCCTCATCTCCATCTTAAAAGGGAGAACCTTAATTTGAAACTAGTTCTAGATTCTCCCACAAGGGGAAACATTGTCAGCATCTTCTGTTTCCAGCCCCCTCAGAATCCTTTATGTTTCAATAAGATCACCTCTCATTCTTCTAAATTCCAATGAGTATAGGTTCAACCTTTCCTCATAAGGCAAACCCCTCATCCCAGAAATCAGCCTAGTGAACCTTCTCTGAACTGCTTCCAGTGTAAGTATATCCCTCCTTAAGTAAAGAGACCTAAACTGTATGTACTACTCTGGGTGCAGTCTGACTAATGTCCTGTACAGTTGCAGCAAGACTTCCCTACTTCTATATTCCATCTCCTTTGCAATAAATGTCAACATTACATTTGCTTTCTTAATTCCTGTACCTGCATGCTAACTTTTTGTGATTCATGTACAAGGACACCTTGATCCCTCTGTATCACAACATTCTGCAGTCTCTCTCCATGTAAATAATATTCTGTTCTTCCTGCCAAAGTGGATGACCTCACATTTCCCCACAATGGGCAAAACTGACAGATGGAATTCAATCGTTAAATCTGTGTATGTCCCTTTGTATCTTAGAAGCATAGAATAATACAGCACAGGAGGCTATTCAGCCCATCAAGTCTGCACCAGCTGTTTCGAGGAGCAATCCAGTTAGTCCCACTCTTTCACCATATCCCTTCAATTTTTTTCTCCTTCAAGTATTTATTCAGTTCCCTTTTGGAAGTCACTATTGAACCTGTTGCTGCATTCGTGACCCTTATCTCTCCATCTGTGACTTCTAGTTATCAGCCCTTTAGCCACTGAAAATAGTTTCTCTTTATTTACTCTATCTAAACCCTTCATCATTTTAAACACCTCTCTCAAATCTCCTCTTAGCCCTCTATGCTCTAAGGAGAACAACTCCAGCTTCTCTGGTCTATCCACGTAACGGGATACAGGGTATCCCTGTAATCCTTCATCCTGGAACCATTCCAGTAAATCTCTTCTGTGCTGTCTACAAAGCCTTCATGTCCTTCTGAAAGTATGGTGTCCAGAATTGGCGACTATACTCCAGCTGGGGTCAAACTAGAGTTTTATAAAGGTTTAGTATAAAAATTTTTTACTCTATGCCTCTATTTATAAAGCCCAGGATCCCAGATGTTTTATTAACTGCTTTGTTCACCTGTTCTTGCATTGCCTTTAAAAAAAAAAAATTTTCATTTGTGGGATGTGGGCGTCGCTGGCCAGGCCAGCATTTATTGCCCATCTCTAATTGCCCTTGAGAAGGTGGTGGTGAGCTGCTTTCTTGAACTGCTGCAGTCCTTGGGGTGTAGGTACACCCACAGTGTTGTTAGGAAGGGAGTTCCAGGATTTTGACCTAGTGACAGTGAAGGAACGGCGATATAGTTCCAAGTCCGGATGGTGTGTGGCTTGGAGGGGATGGTTCCCATGCATCTGGTGCTCTTGTCTTTCTAGGTGGTAGAGGTCGGGGGTTTGGAAAGTTCTGTTGGAGGAGTCTTGGTGAGTTGTTGCAATGTATCTTGTATATAGTAAACACTCCTGCCACTATGCGTCGGTGGTGGAGGGAGTGAATGTTTAAGGTGGTGGATGGGTGCCAGTCAAGCGGGCTGCTTTGTCCTGGTTGGTGTTGAGCTTCTTGAGGGTTGTTGGAGCTGCATCCATCCAGGCAAGTGGAGAGTATTCCATCACACTCCTGACTTGTGCCTTGTAGATGGTGGACAGGCTTTGGGGAGTCGGGAGGTGCAGAATTCCCAACCTCTGACCTGCTCTTGTAGCCACAGCATTTATGTGGCTGGGCCAGTTCAGTTTCTGGTCAATGGTGACCCCCCAGGATGTTGATAGTGGGGGATTCAACGATGGTAGATTCAAGGGGACATGGTTAGATTCTCTCTTGTTTGAGATAGTCATTGCCTGGCGCGAATGTTACTTGCCACTTATCAGCCCAAGCCTGGATGTTGTCCAGGTCTTGTTGCATCTGAACATGGGCTGCTTTCAATATCTGAGTAGTCGCAAATGGTACTGAACATTGTGCAATCATCAGTGAACATCCCCACTTCTGACATGATGCTGGGGAGGTCATTGATGAAGCAGCTGAAGAACAAAAAGTGTCCTTATGACAGATGCGGGGTAGAAGATACTATCGAGAACCAGGCTGAATATAGAAGGTCCGGGGGAGGGGGGGAAGTGAAAAAGCAAATAAGAGAGAGCATGAGAAGAGACTGGCATCTAACATTAAAGGAAATCCCAAAGTTTTCTATAGGCATATAAATAGTAAAAGGGTGGTAAAAGGAGGGAGGAGTGGGGCCGATTAGAGACCAGAAGGGGGATTTACACATGGAGATAGAGGGCGTAGCTGAGATATTAAATGAATACCTTGCATCTGTCTTTACCAAGGAAGAAGATGCAACCCAGGCAATGTTGAAAGAGGAGGTAAGTCAGACACCAGAGGGATTTAAAATTGAAATGAAGTGCTAGACAGGCTGTCTGTACTTAAAGTGGATAAAGCACCAGGGCCGGATAAGATGCATCCAAGGATACTGAGGGAAGTGAGGGTGGAAATCGCAGAGGCACTGGCCATAAATTTTCTGTCTTCCTTGGACTCGGGTGGTGCCAGAGGACTGGAGAATTGCAAACGTTACACCCTTGTTCAAAAAAGGGTGTAAAGATAAGCCCAGCTACTACAGGCCAGTCAGTTTAACTTCAGTGGTGGGAAAACTTCTAGAAAAAATAATTTGGGATAAAATCAATAGTCACATGGACAAATGCAGGTTAATCAAGGAAAACCAACATGGATTTCTTAAGGGAAAATCATGTTTAACTAACTTGTTGGAGTTTTTTGAGGAGAACAGAGGGCTTTTGAGGACAATGCTGTTGATGTCGTGTACATGGACTTTCAAAAGGCATTTGATACAGTGCCACACAACAGACATGTGAGCAAACTTGTAGCTCATGGAATAAAAGGGACAGTAGCAACATGGATATGAAATTGGCTGAATGACAGGAAACAAAGAGTAGTGGTTAATGGATGTTTTTTGGGCTGGAGGAAGGTTTGTAGTGGAGTTCCCCAGGGATTAGTGTTGGGACCGTCACGTTTCCTGATCTATATTAATGACCCAGACCTTGGTGCACAGGGCACAATTTCAAAGTTTGCAGATGATAGGAAACTTGGAAGCATTGTGAACTGTGAGGAGGATAGTGTAGAACTTCAAAAGGACATAGACAAGTTGGTGTAATGGGCAGACAGGTGGCAGATGAAGCTCAATGCAGAGAAATGTGAGGCGATTCATTTTGGTACGAAGAACATGGAGAGACAATATAGAAAGAAGGGCACAATTCTAAAGGAGGTGCAGGAGCAGAGGGACCTGGGTGAAGATGTGCAAAAGTATTAAAGGTGGCAGGATAGGTTGATAAAGCATATAGTATCCTAGGCTTTATTAATAGGGGCATAGAGTACAAGAGCAAGGAAGTTATGCTGAACTTGTATAAGACATTAGTTTGGTCTCAGTTGGAGTATTGTGTCCAATTCTGGGAGCCGCACTTGAGGAAAGACGTGAGAGCATTGGAGAGAGTACAGAAAAGATTCACGAGAATGGTTCCAGGGATGAGGAATTTCAGTTATGAAGGTAGATTGGAGACGTTAGGGCTGTTTTCCTTGTAGAAGAGAAGATTGAGAGGTGATCGAGGTATTCAAAATCATGCGGGGTCTGGACAGAGTAGAGAGAGAGAAACTGTTCCCACTCATGAAAGGATTGAGAACGAGAGGGCACAGATTTAAAGTACTTGGTAAGAAAAGTAAAAGTGACATGAGGAAAAACTTCTTCACGCAGTGAGTGGTTAAGGTCTGAAATGCGCTGTTTGAGAGTGTGGTGGAGGCAGGTTCAATTGAAGCATTCAAAAGGGAACTAGACAGTTATATGAAAAGGAAAAATGTGCAGCGTTGTGGGAAGAAGGCAGGGGAATGGAACTGAGGGAATTTCTCTTTCAGAGAGCCAGTGTGGACATGATGGGCTGAATGGCCTCCTTCTGTGCTGTAACAATTCTGTGATTCTGTGAAGATGTTTGGGCCTAGGACATACTAACTGACCCTGAGGAGCTCCTGCAATGTTTTCCTGGAGCTGAGATGATTGACCTCCAACAACCACCTTCCTTTGTGCTGGGTAAGACTCCAAGCAATGGAGAGTTTTTCCCCGATTCCCATTCACTCCAGTTTTGCTAGGGCTCCTTGATGCCATACTTGGTCAAATGCTGCCTTGATATCAAGGGCAGTCACTCTCACCTCTCCTGTTGAGTTCAGCTCTTTTGTCCATGTTTGGACCAAAGCTGTAATGAGGTCAGGAGCTGATTGTGTCAGTTAGTATGTATTGTGTCTCCTCATTCTTCCTACCAAAATCTAGCACTTCACTCTTTTCTGATCTGAATTTCATCTGTCATCCACTAGCCTGTCTGTTGCTTTTGAAGTCTATTACTATCTTCCTGACTGTTTACCTAAGTCCAAGTCATTAACGTATATCAAAAACTGCAGTGGTCCTATTACTGAACCTTGGGGAACATCACTGTATATTTCCTGTTCCCATCTACACAAGTAACGTGCTCCCCAAGTTACTGTCATCTGCAACCATGGATACATAACTGTCTACTCCTTCATCCAAGTCATTTATAATGATAGTGGAAAGCTGAGCCCAATCAAAGAAGGCTTCCTTTATCCCTACTCCTCTCCAACAGCCCAATCATTTTCCAACTTGTCACAAAGCTGCCTCCAATTCTGTGCATGCTCAATATTTGCTAATAATCTCTTAGTAATCTTATCAGATGACTTCTACAAGCTCATCCATAGATGATGCATAATGCTATTAACCTCCTCCAAATTCGATTAGTTCGACATGACCAACCCTTCATAAATCCAGGCTCTCTTTGATCATCTCATACTTCCAAGTGCTCAGTCACTCAGTTTCTGATTGATTCCAGTGACTTCCCTACCGATAATGTTAATCTGCGATGTCTGGTTACCTGATTTCTCCCTCTCTCTTCTTAAATAATGAAGTGATATTTACAATTTAAAGGCAGAATTCCTGAATCAAGGGAGCATTAGGAAAATTCTGACCAACACATCAGCAATTTCATCGTGTGATTTAATGGGGGCGAAAGCCATTAGGTTTTGGGGATTTGTCTCTCTTGGGTCCCATTATTTTCTCCATTTTTACTTATCTTAAATTCTCCTCATGACTTATTTTTAGGTCCTGCACCAGAAGGTGGATTATTGTGACTTCTATAACTTTCCAGCCCCTGGAGAAGATTTTGTGAAGTGGGCTGATTCCTAGGTGTTGCTGAGTTGGCTTGTAAAGGTGCTGCACTCGTGGTTACATGCATCTTCAATGGATCTTTTCTCTTTGTCCTTCAGGATGTTAAGAACCGCAAACCACGCAAGGCGGCTGCAGTGACAGTTGCTGCGTACCGGGTTCGCAAAGTCAGCAGTGATTCTGTGATAATTCAGTCTGACCATGGAGGCCCAGAAAAGCTACCACCTGATCCATCAGAAGGTCCTGGGAGAGGTGAGTGTAGTAATAATCGGACAGGGAAGAGGGAGCTTTCTGTATCTAAACTGTGCTGTATCTGCCTTGGGAGTGTTTGATGGCACAGTGTATAGAGAGCTTTACTCTGTGTCTAACCTATACTGTGTCTGATCTGAGAGTGTTTTATGCTGACAGATCCTTAAAATAGGAAAGCTTCCCATTCCTCAGGGACTGACCCATTATGTTGCTGTTGACTCAATTCACCCGTTGTTCCTTTCCTAAGTCTATCCTGATTGAACTCCCTGTGTATTGGGCATTGCTTGTTGCTGTGATTGGGCTCTGATAGCACAGTGTTTATATTACTGGACTAGTAATGCAGAGCTAATGATCCAGAGACAGGAGTACAAATCCCACCACAGTGGCTGGGGAATTTAAATTGAATTAATTAAATAAATCTGGAATAAAAGATCCTCTCAGTAATGACCCCATTACTGGTAAATTGGATTGTTCTAAAAAGCCATCTTGTTCACTAATGTCCTTCAGGGAATAAAATCTACCGTCCTTACTCGGTCTGGCCTACGTGATGACTCCAGACCCAAAGCAATGTGGTTTAATCTTAACTGCCCTCTGAAATAGCCTAGGAAACCACTCGGTTGTATTCAAGAGGACAGGTCACCACCATCTTCTCGAGGACGATTCGGGATGGGCAATAAATGCCACCATTGACACTCCTATCCCAAGAACAAATATAAAAAAAATTCTGGCCAGTTCTGTACAAGGACATGCAGCTGTCTCTGTCTGGCTGTTGTAAAGCATTAGACTGGGATCTAAAGGAGTTTGAGAATTGTCAGTGCAGGTTTGTGGACTAGCTGGCAGACTATCTCCTCTTGAAGTGCGATTAGCTCTATCATTCCTGTTTGCCTTGCAGTTGTTCCCGTAATCGATGCTGCTTCCACCTGGATGTCCGTGGAGATGACTGAGTTCAAAGAGAAGATGCGTAGAGAAAAGGCGGGAGTGCTGAAGGTGAACCGGGGAAACGTGGTGACCGTGCGGGTTCCCACCCACCCCAAGGGCACCTGCGTCTGCTGGGACTTTGCCACGGACACCTACGACATTGGCTTTGGGGTGTACTTTGAGTGGGGGCCCGTGAACAACACAGAGATTACAATGCTGGTCAGTGAGTCGAGCGATGAAGAGGAGGAGGAAGACACAGAAGGTAACGGGCTTTGTAAATGTTTAACTGAGATCTAGTTGATGTCTCACCAGGACTCCCTGCCGCAGGCTCTGCCTAAAGGACTCTTTCAGCTGTGTTTAATTTGACTAGGATAAATGCTGACAGACTTGCCCTGTGTTTCCAGCATTTTCTGTTTTTATTTCAGATTTTCAGAATTTGCTGCTTATTTTTATTTCTCCTCTCTCAACCGATAAACATTGTAAATCAGAGACTCTCAGGGTTACCCTGCATAGCCCCATGAATATTCAATAACTTTATGTATGTGTTGTAAGTTTCCAATGAGTTTGATACATTGTTATCGTCTTGTCAAATAACAAATCTCCCCATTAAGTTTTTAAAAAGAGCCACATCATTTAGAGTAGAAAGACACAATATTGAAAAGAAAAATTAAATCAAGGTGTTCGGGGTCTAAAGTAACAGTTTTGAGGCCACTTTGGGTTTCAGATTTTAATCTTTATCTCAAAGGACAATGATCGATTGAGTGGGAAAAACTCTGGCAAATAGAGTTCAATGTGGGAAGTGTGAGGCCTAAGAAGGATAAATCAGAGTATTTTCTAAATGGCGAGAAGCTAGGAACTGTGGAGGAACAGAGAGATATAGGGGTCCAGGTACAAATACCATAAAAGCTAGTGCACAGGTACAAAAAAATAATTTAACAGATTAATGGAACGTTGACCTTTATCTCTAATACTTCAAGAAAGAGAGTTGTCAGGAGCAATGTGAGCCCTTTGAAAAATGATGATGTGATGTCAGTGAAAATAAGGAAGAGTGGATATGCTGAACAATTACAGTAGAGGAAGAGGTCAGCATGCCGGACATTCCAAGGAAACTAATATTGATTCAGGGACAGAAACTCAATAAAATTAACGTAAGCAAGATAACAGCAATGAAGAAAATAGTGGCACTTAAGAGTGACAGTCCCCAGGACCAGATGGTTTCCATCCCAGAGTTTTAAAGGAAACAGGTGGTGTTACGACCAGGTGAGAAAGGGGTCTGGGGCATTCCGTCTCTGCCTTTGCCTGGTTTAACGGTAACAGGGTTTAATTTTTAAAAACACTGTTTTTAGCTTCCCCTCAGTGAATCCTTGTTCATTGCTTTCCAATTGCAAGGCAAAGAAATCAATCAGACAGGTTTTCTTAGATTTAAACAAGAAAGATGGGAGTTTATTAATCTTAAACTCTAATTCGGTTAATGACTACGAATACGTGACGTGACCATGCTAGCATGCATTCACGATAAACGCATGCAGATAGAGACAGAAAAAGTGGAAGGAATAATGGGGAAAAGTTTGAGGCAGTAGCTGGGTTTCTATTTATGGTCATTCGAGTGTGATGTAGAATCTTTTAGTTGCCGGTAAGTCTTGCCATTTCGTTGGGGCCCAGTGCATGCTTTAAAACTTGTTTCAATGTAGGAGTCTTGTCTGTCTTGAGGTTTAAGTGACTTCATTGGATCCAGAGATTAGTGAGTGAGAGAGAGCCAGATAGGAGAGAGGCTCTTGTTCCAAGTTCAGTTGCAATCTGCAGTCTGACCCAAGCTGTCCTGTGAGCAGTTCAAAACCAGACCTGGGCCAGCAGGTTAGTCATGTGACTTGCTTTTTTAACAAACTCCTGTGTTTGTGGATTCCAAAGCTCTTGGTTGGGGCTCGGGGTGAGGGGGGGTAGTGCTGTCTCTTATACCGAGGGCGGCGCAGTGGTTAGCACCGCAGCCTCACAGCTCCAGGGACCCGGGTTCGATTCCGGGTACTGCCTGTGTGGAGTTTGCAAATTCTCCCTGTGTCTGCGTGGGTTTTCTCTGGGTGCTCCGGTTTCCTCCCTCAAGCCAAAAGACTTGCAGGTTGATAGGTAAATTGGCCATTATAAATTGTCACTAGTATAGGTAGGTGGTAGGGAAATATAGGGACAGGTGGGGATGTTTGGTAGGAATATGGGATTAGTGTAGGATTAGTATAAATGGGTGGTTGATGCTCGGCACAGACTCGGTGGGCCGAAGGGCCTGTTTCAGTGCTGTATCTCTAATGTGGATCACCATTGCCCAGACCAATCTCTGTTAATTGAATCAGTGACCAGTGTCCATTGTCTGTCCAAGCTGTCTCTTAGTATGCAAATGTTTTTCCAGCCACTGTTGGTCTGTTTAAACAAGTCATCTCTTCAATCCAGCAACGGTTTAAAATTAATGTTCATGTGACAAAATTAATATGCCTCATTCTTGGCAGGTGGGAGTCTTCATGACAGTGGGAACATTGTAGATGCCCTAACTATAATCTTCCAAGGTTCCCTTGACGTAGGAACAGTTCCTTTAGTTTAGAAATTTACATTGTCACTCCTCAATTTAACAAATGTGAGTGAGGGAAACCAGGGGATTATAGACCAGTTAGCCTAACATCTGTTGTCAGAAAACTACGAGAGTGTATAATTAAGGATAGGGTGACTGAACACTTTGAAAACTTTCAGCTGATCAGAGAGGGTCAGCATGGATTTGTAAAGGGGAGGTCATACCTAATGAGCCTGACTTAAATTTTTTTGAAGAGGTGACTAAAGTAATGGACAGGGGAATGTCTCTGGACGTGACTTATATAGACCTCCAGAAGGAAAATAGGAGCAGGAATAGGCCATTCAGCCCATCAAGCCTGCTCCACTATACAGTTAGATCATGGCTGGTCATCTACCTCATCCCTTGATGCCAGTGGTATCCAGATATCTGTTGATTTCTGTCTGGAACATGCTCAATGATTGAGCTCCCACAGCTCTTGGGTCGAGAATTCCAAAGATCTACCACCCTCTGAGTAAAGAAATTCCTCCTCATCTCGGTCTTAAATGGCCTACCCCTTATTCTGAGACTGTGTCCCCTGGTTCTAGACTCGCCAGCCAGGGGATTCATCCTATCTACCTCTATCCTGTCATACCCTGTAAGAATTTTGTAAGTTTCAGTGAGATCACCTCTCATTCTTCGAAACGCTAGAGAATACACGACCAAATTCCACAATCTCTCCTCATAAGACAATCCCGCCATCCTCGGGATTAGTCTGATGAACCTCCGTTGCACTCCCTGTATGGCAAGTTTATCCTTCCTTAGATGAGGAGACCAAAACTGTACACAATACTCCAGGTGCAGTCTCAACAAGGCTCTATACAATTGAAGCAAGACATCTTTACTCCTGTGCACAAATCCCCTTGCAATGAAGGCCAACATATGTACATATACCATTTGCCTTCCTAATTACTTGTTGCACCTGCATGCTAGCTTTTAGTTATTAGTGAACAAGGACACCCAGGTCCCTTTGGACATTAACACTTCTCAACCTGTCACCATTTAAGAAATACTGTCTTTCTGTTTTTTTTCTACCAAAATGGATCACTTCACACTTATTCACATTATATTCCATCTGTTGTGTTCTTGCCCATTCACTTAGCCTGTCCAAATCCCCTTGAAGCCTCCTGTATCCTCCTCACAACTTGCATTCCCACCTAGTTTTTTGTCATCAGCAAATTTGCAAATATTACATTTGGTCCCCACATCCAAATCATTTATATAGACTGAACAGCTGTGGCCCAAGCACTGATCCTTGCAGTACCCCACCAGTAACAGCCTGGCATCCTAAGAATGACCTGTTTATTTCTATTCTGTGCTTTCTGTCTGTTAACCAATTCTCAATCCAAACCAGTATGTGCTCCAATTTTGTTTACTAATCTTAGTATGGGACCTTATCAAAAACCTTCCGAAAATCCAAATATACTATATCCACTGGTTCTCCTTTATGCTCCAAGTCACATCCTAAAAAAAAATTGCCAACAGGTTTATCAAACATGATTTCCCTTTCATAAATCCATGTTGACTCTGTCCAATCATATTTTCTAAGTATCTAGTTATCACATCCTTTATAATAGATTCTAACATTTTCCCTACTACTGACATCAAACTAATAGGTCTGTAGTTCCCCGTTTTCTCTCTCCCTCCTTTATTAAATAGTGGGGTTACAATTGCCACTTTCCAGTCTGCAGGAACCTTTCCAGAATCTATAGAATTTTGAAAGATAACCACCAATGCATCCACTATCTCTATAGCCACCTCCTTCAATACTCTGGGATATAGCTCATCTGGTCCAGGGATTTATCAACTTTCAATCCAGTTAATTTTTCAAGTACTACCTCTTTATTAATGCTAATTTCTTTCAGTTCCTCATTTTCACAAGTCTCTTGGTTCCTGAATATTTCTGGGAGATTTTCTATATCTTCCTCTGTGAAGACAGGCACAAAGTAATTGTTCAGCTTCTCCGCCATTTCCCTATTTTCATTTATAAATTCTCTTGTCTCTGCCTGCAATGGACCCACATTTGCCATGCTAATCTTTTCCTTTTTCACAGTTTTTACAGTCTGCTTTTATGTTTCTCATTAGTTGCAATCATATTCTCTTTTCCCTTTCTTTATCAGTTTCTTGGTCATCCTTTGCTGGATTCTAAATTGCTCCCAATCCTCGGGTTTACCACTTTTTCTGGCAACGGTATAAGCCACTTCCTTTGATCTAATTCAGTTTTTAATTTTTGTTAGCCACGGTTGATTCATCTTTCCTGTTGGGTTTTTATGTCTTAGAGGATGTATAGAGAATGTATTTGTTGTAGACCATGCAATACTTCTTTAAATACTAGCCATTGCCTGTCTACTTTTAAATCTTTTAGTGTATTTCCCAATCCACCAAAGTCATGCCTCCATTGTTTTCTTTGTTCAGATTTTAGACCCGAGCTTCAGAATGAACTATATCTCTTTCAAACTTAATGTGAAATTCTGTTATCACATGGTCACTATTTCCCAAAGGCTCCTTTATAGCAATGTTATTAATTAGCCCTTTCTCATTATATAATACTAAATCTAAAATAGCCCGATCCCTAGTTGCTTCTTCAACATACTGCTCCAGAAACACATCTCATATACACTCCAGAAATTCATCCTCCACAACATTATTGCTGCTTAGGTTTACCCAGTCTATATGTACATTGAAGACACTCATTATTACTGTATGTTACATACACCTCTAACTTCCTGATTTATACCGTGCCCAACATTACCTCTACAGTTTGGTGGCCTATTTAAAAAATACTCTCCAATGTTTGCTGCCCCTTGCTGTTTCTTAGCTCCACCCAAACTGATTCTGCATTTTGATCTTCCATCACTAATGTACTGATCTTGTCTCTTATTAAGAGCGCTACACCACCTCTGTTTCCTTTTTGTCTATCCTTCCTAAATGACAAATATCCTTGAATCTTCAATTCCCAGTCTTGGTCACCCTGTAACCACATCTGTGTAATGGCAATTAAATCATACCCATTTATCTCTATTTGCACCTTCAAATCATCGATCTTGTTGCGAATGCTGCGTGCATTCAGTTGGAGCGCTCTTAACCTTGTCTTTTTAACATTATCAGCATTCTGATCCTATTTGATGCTTGCGTTTGCTTTGTCTGTCTTATTTCGCTTACTACTTTTCTAATTTCTGTTACCAGTTTTGCTTCCCTCCAATCTGAGCTCCCTCTCAGGTTCCCATTCCCCTGCCAATCGAGTTTAAACTCTCCCAACAGCACTGGCAAATCTCCCTGCTAGGAGAGATTAGTTCCGGTCCTGTTGAGATGTAGCCCGTCCATCTTGTACAGGTCCCACCTGCCCCAGTACTGTCCCAATGCCTCAGAAATCTGATGTCCTCCCTCCTACACTAATTCTCCAGCCACGTGTTCAATCGCTCAATCTTCCTATTCCTATGCTTACATTGGGAGTAATCCTGGGATTACTGCTCTTGAGGTCCTGCTTTTTCTCTTTCCTACTTCCCTAAAATCTGCTTTCAGGACCTCATCCCTCTTTCTACCTATATCGTTGGTACCAATGTGGACCACGACCTCTGGCTGTTCACCCTCCCCCAGAAGAATGTCTTGCAGCTGCTCCTTGACCCTGGCACCAGGGAGGCAGCACGCCATCCTGGAGTCGCATCTACTGCCACAGAAACGCGTATCTGTTCCTCTAACTAATGAATTCCCTATCGCTATTGCTCTTCTACTCTTCCTCCCCTCCTGTGCAGCTGAGCCACCCATTGGTGCTATGGACCTGGCTCTGGCTGCACTCCTCTGAGGAACTATCACCCTCACCAGTATCCAAAATGGAAAATCGGTTAGCAAGCAAGGGGACTTCACCAGGATGTTGCCTGGGATGGAACATTTAAGCTATGAAGAGAGGTTGGATAGGATTGGGTTGTTTTCGCTGGAGCAGAGAAGACTGAGGGATGACCTGATCGAGGTGTACAAGATTATGAGGGGCATGGACAGGGTGGATAGGGAGCGGCTGTTCCCCTTAGTTGAAGGGTCAGTTACGAGGGGTCACAAATTTAAGGTGAGGGGCGGGAGGTTTAAGGGGGATTTGAGAAAGAACTTTTTTACCCAGAGGGTGGTGACGGTCTGGAATGCCCTGCCCGGAAGGGTGGTAGAGGCGGGTTGCCTCACATCCTTTAAAAGTACCTGGACGAGCACTTGGCCCATAGCCCTGAATGTTATGATGTGCCAAGTGCTGGCAAATGGGATTAGGTGGACAGGTCAGGTGTCTTTAATGCATCGGTGCAGACCCGATGGGCCTAAGGTCCTCTTCTGCGCTATTATTCTGTGATTCTGTGACTCCTGCACTACCTGCCTGGTTATCTTAGACTGCCTGATAGATTCCCTATCTGCCCGCAAGCTGTTAACTGCGGTGTGACCACCTCCATAAACGTGCTGTCCACGTAGTCTTCTGCCTCGTGGATGCACCACAGTGACTTTAGGTGCCGCTGGAGTTCCGAAACGCAAGCTCAAGCTTCTGCAGCTGGTGACACTTCCTACAGATGTTTGTCTAGGACACATGGTGCATCCATGACTTCCCACATGCCACAGGATGCAAATTCCACTTGGTCGAGTTGCCCTGCCATACCTTAACTTGACAGACTATTTATTATAAGTAGAATAACTTACCAGTTACTCACCAATCGTCTTCTTCCCCTATACCTGCAGCTACAGAAACCAGATTAAATTAGCTACCTAATTAACTAATTACAGGTTTGTCCAGTAAAGAGCTTGTTTATCTCTGCTGAAGGCTGGAAGGAACTTAAACTTAACTTAAACAGTAAATTTCAGTTAAATGCTAAATGCAGACAAGACTAGATTGTTAGAAAGAGATTGACCCTTAAGATTCCCTCACTCACCAAAATCCCAAAGCAGCAAATACTCGCCAGCCAATCAACTCACCACTTTCCTGTGATGCCACAGTTTTTTAAAAAAACTCTGACATGTAGAGGTGGTTGTCTCCACGCAGGTCCGCTGTCTCTCCTGACTCTCTCTAGGTTAATGGGAGTTAGGAAATTAGCTGAGCGGCAGGACACAGAGTAGGGATAATGGGCTGGTACGCTAATTGACAGATCGTGACTAGTGGTGTCCTGCAAGGATCTGAGGTGGACCTCAATTATTCCTTGCATTCATTAATGACTTAGATGTTGTGGTAGAAGCCACAAATCCAATTTACTGATAACACAAAGATAGGCAGTATTGCTAGCAGTGTAGACGGAAGCTAATATTACAAACAGATATTGATAGATTAAGTGAAAGGATGAAACTGGCAAATGGATTTTAATGTAGGCAAATGTGAGGCCATCCACTTTGAACCTAAAAAGGATGGAACAGCACTCTTTCTAAATGGTGAAAAGCTAGAACCAGTGGAGGTCCAAAAAGATTTTTGATTGGGGTGGGGGTTGTCCAGGGGCAGAAAATAATCCAAAAGATTAATGGAACACTGGCCTTTATATCTAGAGGAATAGAATACAAGGGGGTAGAAGTCATGTTTCAGCTATACAAAGCCCTGGTTAGACCCCACTTGGAGTTACTGGGAGCAGTTCTGGGCACCATTCCTTAGAAAGGATATATTGGCCTTGGAGGGAGTGCAGTGTAGATTTACCAGAATGATACCTGGACCCCAAGGGTTAAATTACAAGGAGAGATTCAACAAACTAGGGTGGTATTCACTAGAATTTAGAAGGTTAAGTGTTTTTTCAAAGTTTTCAAGATATTAAAAACCTTACTAATTGTAAGGTTTTATTTACTAATAGTAAAGCTTAATAGATTGGCTGGTGAATATTTTGTATTAATTAAGTAATGAATTATTTAAAACACAATCAGGATGGCAGGGCAGGTGATGTGTTGCAGCTGAGTATGTGGGAGCTTGTGGACACCAGTGTGATCCAAGGCAAACACGTCTGCAGTAAGAGTCTGCGGCTCGAGGAGCTTCGGCTCAGTGTCAGTGAGCTGGAGGCCAAGCGACAAACATTGTGATGCCTCAGGGAGGGGGGGATGTTACCTGGACACTTCGTTCCAGAAGGCAGTCACACCCCATAGGATAGGGTCTTCTGATTTAGTCAGTGGTCAGGGACAGGAGGGTGTGACTGCGAGTGAGACAGGTAAGGGGATTGAGAAAGCAGAAGTGGAGGAGGCTCAGACCTTGCAATTGTCGAGCAGCTTTGAGGTTGTTTCAGCTTGTATGGATGAGAGTGAGGGCTGCAGGGTGGTTGAGCAAACTGACCACAGCACCATGGTACAGGAAGCCATTCAAATGAGGGGAGTAAATAGGAATGTAGTGGTAATAGAGGACAGTATAGTCAGGGGGATAGAAACTGTTCTCTGTAGTCAAGAGTGAGAGTCCAGAAGGCTGTGTTGCCAGGTTTCAGGATATCTGCTCGGGCTGGAGAGGAACTCACTGTGGGAGGGGAAGGATTCAGTTGTTGTAGTCCACGTGGGTACTAATGACCTAGATAGGACAAGGAAAGAGGTTCTGCATAGGGAGTATGAACAGCTAGGGGCTAAATTAAAAAGCAGAACCTCAAAGGTAAATAAGATTAGACAGTTAAATGTGTGGCTCAAAGATTGGTATGAGAGAAATAGGTTTCAATTCATAGGGCATTGGCACCAGTACTGGGGAAAATGGGAGCTGTACCATTGGGACGGTCTGCACCTGAACCATGCTGGGACCAGTGTTCTGGTGAATTGTATAACTAGGGTCGTAGAGAGGGCTTTAAACTAATTGGTGAGGGAAGATGTGATAATTTAAAGAGAGACGAGAAAGCAGGAGAGCAAGATAGCAATAAGGATAATGATAATCAGGGTGCGGCATGACCGGACAGTGTGTACAAACTCGAGAGTGAGCCAGCAGATAAAACTAGAGGTTGTGAACTAACAGAGTGGGGGGAGAGTTTGGGAGAGGGGAGATTTAGAAATCCAAAGAGAAAGGCCAAGACATCGGAACAGTATAGCATTGTGGGTGAAGACAAGCAGAATGGGACAGGAAGGGACAGAGAGTTTAACAGAAATTGTACATCAGCAAATAAGGTCATTGAAGGGAATAGAAGCACAAAAATTAAATTAAAGGTTATACATCTGAATGTCATAAAGGGATATGAGGATGGTGTGTGAAAAAGGCATTGAAGTGGATGATCAACCATGATCATATTGAATGGTGGAGCAGGCTCGATGGGCTGAATGGCCTACTCCTACTCCAATGTTCCTATACACGAAGCATCTGCAATAAGATAGATGAACCAGTTGCACAAATGGAGATGCATGATTTAGATCTAATCGCCATTACAGAGTCATGGTTACACGGTAATCAAGGTTGGGAAATAAATATTGTGTACACTGGAATATTTCGGAAAGACAGACAGGATAGCAAAGGAGGAGGGGTAGCACTGATGGTAATGGATGACATAATGGTATTAGTGAGAAAGGATCTGGCCTCAGAAAATCATGAAGTAGAGTCAGTACAGGTGGAAAAAGGAATAGCAAGAATCAGAAAGCACTGGTGGGAATGCGAACAGACGAATTCAGAGCAGTAGGCCATCGGCCCTTCGCGCCTGCTCCGCCATTCAATAAGTTAATGGCTGAACTGATCACTCCACATTTCCACCTACACCCAATTAACTTTCCGCCCCCTTGCTTATCAGGAATCTATCTACCTCTGCCTTAAAAATATTCAAAGACTGTGCTTCCACCGCCTGTTGAGGAAGAGAATTCCAAAGACTCACGACCCTCTGAGAGAGAAAATTTCTCCTCATCTCTGTCTTAAATGGGTGACCCTTATTTTTAAACAGTGACCTCCTAGTTTGAGATTCTCCCACAAGGGGAAACATCCTTTTCACATCCACCCTGTCAAGACCCCTCAGGATCTTGTATGTTTCAATCAAGTCGCCTCTTACTCTTCTAAAATACAAGCGTAGCCTGTCCAATCTTTCCTCGTAAGACAGCCCGCCCATTCCAGGTATTAGTCTAGTAAACCTTCTCTGTACTGCCTCCAATGCATTTACATCGTTGTGTAAATAGGGAGACCAGTACTGTACACAGTACACCAGATGTGGTCTCATCAATGGCCAGTATAGCTGAAGCATAAGCTCCCTACTTTTGTATTCAATTCCCCTTGCGATAAACGAAAACATTCTATTAGCTTTCCTAATTACGTGCTGTACCTGCATACTAACCTTTTGTGATTCATGCACTAGGACACCCAGATCTGTTGGATACAGCATTAAGCAAGAAATTATTGGAGCTTGTAACAAAGGCAATGTAATAATTGTGGGGGACTTTAATCTTCATATAGACTGGGACAATGAAATTGGCAGGAGTGGTCTAGAAGATTGTAGAATGTTTTAGGGACAGTTTCTTGGAGCAATACGTTGTGGAGCCAACTAGGAATAAAGCTATTTTAGATCTAGTAATGAAGCAGCGTTAATTAGCAATGTCATAGTAAAAGATCCACTGGGAAAAGTAATCATAGTACCATTGAATTCCATGTTGAGTTTGAAAGTGACATGCTGCAATCACAAACAGGAATCTTAAATATAAAAAACACCAATTACATAGGCATGAGGGGAGAACTGGTTAAGATAAATTGGGTAAATAGACGAAAAGTTATGGACGTAAATAAAGTGGGACACCTTTAAAGAAACGATTCAAAATGTTCAGCAAAAATACATTCCTTTTGAAAAACAAAAACTCAGCCAGAAAAACCCATTCGAGGCTCAGTCAGGAATTTAAGGGTAGTATTAAAAGAAAAGGCTTATAATGTTGCAAAAAAGAGTATCAAGTCTGAGGATTGGGAGTGTTTTAGAAACTAGCAAAGGGCCACCAAAATGTTGATTAAAAAAGGAAAAAAAATAGCATGAGAGTAAACTAGCCAGTAATATAAAAACAGATTGTAAGAGCTTTTATAGGTATATAAAAAGGAAGAGTAGCTAAAGCGTAGTTAAAGAAACAGGAGAAATTATCATGGGGAATGAGGAAATGGCAGAGGCATTGAACAATTATTTTGTCAGTCTTCACAGTAGAAGACACAAGTTCCAATAGACAGTAACCTAGGGGCTAAAAAGAGTGAAGAAATTAAGGAGATTCATATCAACAGAGGGATTGTGAATCTTTGAAATTCTCTACCACAGAGTTGTGGATGCTCCATCGTTGAGTATGCTTAAGGCTGTGAGAGGCACATTTTTGTCTCTCGGAGTATCAGGTGGTATGGCGAACTGGTGGGAAAGTGGAGTTGAATCCTAAGATCAGCCATAATCTCGTGGACCAGGTTTGAGGGGCTAAATGGCCTCCTCCCATTCCTATGTTGCTAATGCAAAGGGGTGGAGGTTATGTTACAATGGTACAGAGCTTTGCTTAGATCTCATCCGGAGACTACATTCAGTCTCGGATACCACACTCAAGGAAGGATATATTAGCTTAGGAGGGAGTGCAGTGCAGATCACCAGAATGGTATATGGGCTAAAAGGGTTAAATTATGTGGACGGTTTCATAGACTAGGCTTGAATGTAAAAGATTAAGGGTTGCTCTAATTGAGGTGTTAAACATGGTTAAAGGATTTAATGGGATAGAGAGAAACAATTTTCCTGTGGTGGGTGGAGCCCAGAACAAGGGAGCACAAGCTTAAAATTAGAACCAGGCCATTCAAGGGTGATGCCAGCGAGCACTTCTTCAGACAAAGGGTGTGGGGTGGCTGGTGGTCTTGCGGGAGTGGTGGGGTGAAGGTGCCTGATACCGTTCAACTGGTTCACTCCTAGCTGCAGCACCACTGGGGCCTTGAGTAGCCAGTGTCCTCTGAGCGTACAGAGAAGTAGTGAAAACAAAGACTCTCATTTCCATAGCACTTTTCACCACTTCAGGATCTGCCAAAGCACTTTACAGCCAATGAAGTGTAGTCACTGTTCTATAGGGAACATAGCATCCAATTCCAGAGAGAAGACGGGGTCTCGGTTTAATCTCTCACCCGAAACACAGTGCTTCCGATAGGGAGCCACTCCCTCCGCACTGCACTGGAGTGTCCGCTTGGATTTTGTGCACAAGACTTCGGAGTGGGGCTTGAACGTACAGCGTTCTGATTCTGAGGCTCCCTGTTTGTTTGGTGTCTGCCAGCAGGAGTTCCCAGCCTCACTTAGCTGGTCTGCTTCGGCTTTGTTCCAATGGCATCAGGTGCCAGCTTGCAGGAAGACCAGCCAGGAATAGCTTATGCCCTTGTGTACCACCCTCCGCCTCCGTATCCACCTTTGCTAAATCATCTCCCTCAGGCCCTGCTGTTTCTTGTGTGTCCCTCCCTCTCATGCTATTAATATCCTTGTGCCTTGTTCCCCAGCACCCCCAATCCATGGAGACATCGAGAGGGGAAAAGACTTCAGCCGGTCTGACCTGGAGGAGATCCTGCCCGTGTATCGAAAGGACAGTCACTTGGAGGTTCAGTCCGGCAGTCACAAGTACCCAGGACAGGGAGTCTACCTGCTCAAATTCGACAACTCCTACTCCATCTGGAGACACAAAACCCTGTATTACCAGATCAACTATAGCTCGTGAAGAGGCGCACAGCAATGGCAGCAGCAACACTCCCCATGGGAGGGGGAAGGAATCCCCGGGCCATTTCTCCAGGGATATTCTCTCTCCGAGCCAGCCTCTTGTTTTCTTTCTGTGACAGTTGTTTTTCTTTGCAAGATTCTGACTGGAGCGAATGTACCCAGCATCCAACCCTGCACGCTGTTCCTGTTCCTCATGTGATGGCTATTTTCTGTTTGTTTTTTTGTTTTCACGGTGTTGTCATTGTGTTATTTGTTGTGTTCTTGGTGCCACTGAATTTATATTATATATATCTTTTTATGCTTAAAGATTTATTTTCACTGTTTATGCCACTATATGCATATTTTATAAAACTGTTATGTTCAAGGACCTAAGCTACGATGCCTTTACTGGTGCAATATTTGATTTGAGCTTGTTTTGTGCTGTATGAGAGGTTGCAGCTGCATTTCAAGTGTTTACATGTTCCCTATTACACTCCCTCACCCCAAGGTACGTCTCCAAAGATTTGTTTCTCTTCCTTTTAATGATTAAAATCTGCATCATATTCTGAGCACTGGAACCTTTGAAAGCAGAGCAGGGACATGGAAGAAATGAATGTCATTTGCAGCTTTCAAAAGAAGCGATATATTTTATATTCTGTGTACTGTCTGTAAAAAGATAAATAAAGATAAATTCTAACCTTGCAATGTGTGAAGTGAAAGGTGCCCGGTGTTGGCCGCTGATTGAGAGGGGTGGAAAAATTCTCAAATAAAGAAATTTCAAATTAAAACAAAGGTCGCAGATACATAGCTGATCCATCAGCGTCTCCAGAGTGATGATGCTTCACACCCAATTAAGTACTTGTGAAGTGTAGCCACTGTTGTAATGTTGGAAGTGAGCCAGCTAATTTATGTACAGCAAACTCCCACAAACATTGTAATAATGACCAGATAATCTGTTTTAATGAAATTTATTGAGGGATAAGTAATGGCTCAGGATAATGAGGAGAACTCCCCTGCTCTTCTTCGAAATAGTGCTATGGGATCTTTAACATCCACCCGAGAAGGCACAAGGGGCCTTGGTTTAACGTCTTGTCCAAAAGGCGGCACTTCCAACAGTATAGCACTCCCTCAGTCCTGCACTGGACTGTCAGCCTGGATTATGTGCTTCTGTCTCTGGAGTGAGACTTGAACCCACCGCCTTCTGGCTGTGAGACAAGAGCGAAATAATAGTTCTTTCCTCAGAACATCTCAAAGTGCTTGACTGCCAGTGAAATACCTTTGAAGTGGAGCAGAGAGAGGGGGGAGCACGGCGGGAGCAGAAGGAGCGGAGCAGGGAAAAATCGCAAAGTGATGTCACAATCAGCAGAGAGCAGGGAAACAGAGAGCCACTGGGGTGAGTATACAGGTAAGCTTTTAATTTAACTTAAATCAAATAGCATCAAACAGGTAGGTGATTGGTTTGGGAAGAAGCTACCTGTTTGGTGAGTATCTGGGAAGTGATTAAGGTCCATTCTAATCCTAATGTTTAAAATAAAGAAACTAGAAGTAAGCTTAATAAAATATATAAAAAAAGGAAAATAAAATAACTGAATAAAATAATTAAGTACTTATTTAAAACACATTAAGGATGGCAGGATAGGTGATGTGTCAGGGCTGCAGCATGTGGAAGCTCCTGGATGCCAGTGTGATCCAGGGCAAACACGTTTGTTGTAAGTGTGGCTCAAAGAGCTTCGGCTCAGAGTCATTGACCTGGAGTCCGAGCTGCAGACACTACGACATATCAGGGAGAGGGAAAGTTACCTGGACATTTTGTATCAGGAAGTGGTCACACCTGTTAGCATCGGGTCTTCTGATTTGGTCAGTGGTCAGGGACAGGAGAGTGTGGCTGCAGCTGAGGCAGGTAAGGTGACCCAGAGGGCAGGATTGCAGGAGCCTCAGCCTTTGCGATTGTCCAACAGGTTTGAGGTTCTTTCAGCTTGTTTGGATGAGAGTGGGGGCTGCAGGGTGGATGAGCAACCTGATCATGGCACCATGGTACAGGAAGCCATTCATGTGGAGGGAGAAAAAAGGAATGTAGTGGTAGTGGGGAACAATATAGTTAGGGGGATTGACACTGTTCTCTGCAGCAAAGAGCGAGAGTCCAGACAGCTGTTGCCATGGTTCGGGACATCTGCTCAGGGCTGGGGAGGGGGAGGATTCAGTTGTCGTCCATGTAGGTACCAACGACATAGGCAGGACAAGGAAGGAGGTTCTGCATAGTCAGTATGAGGAACTAGGTGCCAAATTAAGAAGCAGAACCTCAAAGGTAATAATTTCTGGATTATTACCTGAGCCATGTGCAAGTTGGCATAGGGCAAGTAAGATTAGAGAAATTCGATTAGGCACACTACAGCCTGCCGGACTGAACATTGAGTTCAATAATTTCAGAGCATGACGGGTCCCCCTTTTTATGCTTCGTTATGTTTTTCTTTTTCCTTTTATATTTGGTTATTTTATTTTAGGTTTTTCAGTTTGTTTAGTTTGTTTCCACTGTGCTTACCCACTGTTTTGTTTTTTTAAATGTTTTTTTTTGTGTTTGTGCTTGGAGTGCTGTGTGCTTTACAGTCATTCACACCCTCTCTGTACTAACGCTTTGTCTTTCACCACACCATTAACATACCGTTCACCTTTGTTCCATGACCTTCTGGTCAGTTATTCTCTGATCCTGTCCTATCAACACCTTCACCTTTGTTATCTCTTGCCCCACCCCCACTTTACTTGCTTAAAACCCTTTACATTCCTAATATTTCAGTTCTGAAGAAGGGTCTCTGACCTGAAACGTTAACTGCTTCTCTCTGCACAGATGCTGCCAGACCTGCTGAGTATTTCCAGCATTTCTTGTTTGTATTTATATTAGAGAAATTAATGCGTGGCTCAAAGACTGGTGTGGTAGAAGTGGGTTCCGGTTCGTGGGGCACTGGCACCATTACTGGAGAAAGTGACGGCTGTACCATTGGGGCGGTCTACACCTGAACCGTGCTAGGGCCGGTGTTCTAGCGAGCCACATAACTAGGGAAGTGGAGGGTTGTAAACTGAATAATGGGGGCAAGGGATCAAATTTGGGAAGATATGGTAAATCGAGGAGTAGAGAACAGGCAAGAGTGAAAGGTATGAATATGGGAAATGATAGACTGTGACAGAAAGGGACAGAGAGCGTACAAATCTAAGAGTAAATCAACAGATATAAGGCTAGAGGTTACAAAAAGTAATCAAAGGACAAAACTAAAGGCTCTGTATCTGAATGAACGTAGCATTCGAAACAAAACAGATAAACTGAGAGCGTAAATAGAAATAAATAAGTATGATCTGACCTGGCTGCAGGGCGACATAGATTGGGACCTGAATATTGAAGGGTACATGGCATTTGGGAAGGACAGCAAGCTAGGAAAAGTGATGGGGTAGCTCTGTTAATTAATTATGGTATAAGTGGAATAGAGAGGGAAGACCTAAGTTCAGGAGACCAGGTTGTAGAAGTAGTTTGGTTAGGGATGAGAAATCATAAAGGCAAAAAGTCACTTGTGGGAGTGGTGTACAGGCCAATTAACATTGACCACACTGTAGGATGGGAGATAAAGGAAGAAATAATGGCAGCTTGTCAGAAAGGTACAGCAGGAATTATGGGGGATTTTAACTTACAACTGGAAAAATCAGATGGGCAGAGGTAGCCTAGATGATGAGTACATAGAATGTTTTTGGGATAATTTCTTGGAGCAATACGTTCTGGAGCCAACCAGAGAGGAGGCTATACTAGACCTGGTATTGTGCAACGAGATAGGATTAATTAATGATCTCATAGTTAAGGCGCCTTAAGGTAGCAGCAATCATAAACTGAATGTAAAATTCAACCATATTGAGGGAGAGAAGAGTGGGTCCAAGACTAGTATTTTAAACTTAAATAAGGGCATGAAAGCAGAGCTAGCTAAAGTGATCTGGCAAATCAGGTTAAGGGGTAGGTCAATAGAGATGCAATGGCAGACATTTCAGGGGATATTTCAGAATACACAGAATAAATACATTTCAAAGAGAAAGAACAATTCCAAGGGTGGAACCTGCCATCCATGGTTAACTAAAACAGTTAAAGATAGTAAATAAAAACAAGAAATGCTGGAAATACTCAGCAGGTCTGGCAGCATCTGTGGAGAGAGAGAAAAGCAGAGTTAACGTTTCAGGTCAGTGACCTTTCTTCAGAACTAGCAAATATTAGAACTGTAAAAGGTTATAAGCAAGTAAAGTGGGGGTGGGGCAAGAGATAACAAAGGAGAAGGTATAAATAGGACAAGGTCACAGAATAGCTGACCAGAAGGTCATGGAGCAAAGGCAAACAATATGTTAATGGTGTGTTGAAAGACAAAGCATTAGTGCAGAGAGGGTGTTAATGGACTGAATATTGAACAGCCGCAAGTACAAACATGGAGAAAAAAAAACAGTGGGTAGGCAAACTGAACAAACTAAGATGAAATAAAATAAACACAAAAAAAATTTTAAAAAGGAAAAAGAAAAAAATAACTAAAAATAAAAGTAAAATGGGGGGCTGTCATGCTCTGAAATTATTGAACTCAATGTTCAGTCCGGCAGCCTGTAGTGTGCCCAATCGGTAAATGAGATGCTGTTCTTCGAGCTTGTGTTGATGTTCACTGGAACACTGCAGCAATCCCAGGACAGAGATGTGAGCATGAGAGCAGGGGGGAGTGTTGAAATGGCAAGCAACTGGAAGCCCGGGGTCCTAATACAGTATACTACATTGAAAGATGTACAAGTAAATCGCTGCTTCACCTGAAAGGAGTGTTTGGGGCCTGGGATAGTGAGGAGAGAGGAAGTAAATGGGCAGATATTACACCTCCTGCGATGCCATGGGAAGGGGATGAGGTGGTGGGGTAATGGAGGAGTGGACCAGGGTGTCACGGAGGGAATGATCCCTTCGGAATGCTGATGGGAAGGGAGGGGAAGATGCGTTTGGCTCTGGCATCACGCTGGAGGTGGCGGAAATGGCGGAGGATGATCCTTTGGATATGGAGGCTGATGGGATGGAAAGTGAGGATAAGGGGAACCCTGTTGCGGTTCAGGGAGGGAGGGGAAGGGGTGAGGGTAGAGGTGTGGGAAATGGGCCAGACACGGTTGACGGCCCTGTCAACAACAGTGGGGGTGGGGTGGGGAATCCTCAGTTGAGGAAAAAGGAAGACATATCCGAAGCGCTGTCATGGAAGGTAGCATCATCAGAGCAGATGCGACGGAGAAACTGTGAGAATGGACTGGAGTCCTTACAGGAGGAAGGGTGTGAAGAAGTGTAGTCGAGGTAGCTGTGGGAGTCAGTGGACTTATAATGAATATTAGTAGACAGCCTATCCCCAGAAATGGGGATAGAAAAGTCAAGGAAGGGAAGGTGAGAGAAGGGTGGAAATTAGAAGCAAAGTTGATAAAGTTTTCCGGTTCGGGGCGGGAGCAGGAAACTGCACTGATACAGTCATCAATGTACTGGAAAAAGAGTTGGGGGAGGGGGCCTGATTAGGACTGGAACAAGGAATGTTTGACATATCCCACAAAAAGACAGGCATAACCAGGACCTATGCAGGTACCCATAGCAACACCTTTTACTTGGAGGAAGTGAGTGGTGTTGAAGGACAAGTTGTTCAATGTGAGATCAAGTTCAGCCAGGCGGAGGAGAGTGGCGGTGGATGGGGACTGGTTGGGCCTCTGTTCAAGGAAGAAGCGGAGAGCCCTCAAACTGTCCTGGTGGGGGATGGAGGTGTAGAGAGATTGGACGTCTATAGTGAAGAGGAGGCGGTTGGGGCCAGGAAACTGGAAATTGTTAAAATGACGTAGGGCGTCAGAAGAGTCACGGATGTAGGTGGGAAGCGACTGGACCAGCAGAGAAAAGATAGGAAGAAATAAGTTCAGTGGGGCAGGAGCAGGCTGAAACAATGAATCTGCCGGGACAGTCCTGTTTGTGGATTTTGGGAAGGAGGGAGAAGCGGGGTTTTGGAACTATGAATCTGTAGAGGGAAGATCTCCAGAGGAGATGAGGTTAGTGGCAGTCCTGTGGGCAGTAGCTTGTTGTTCGGTGGTCGGGTCATGGTCCAGGGGGAAGTAGGAAGAAGTGTCTGAGAGTTGGCACTGAGCCTCTGCAAGGTAGAGGTTGGTACGCCAGACAACAACAGCACCACCCTTGTCTGCAGGTTTGATGACAATGTCAGGATTAGACCTGAGAGAACAGAGTGCCTCAAGTTCAGAGGGGGACAGGTTAGAGTGAGTGAGGGGGGCAGAGAAATTGAGATGACCAATGTCTCGCCGACAGTTTTCAATGAAGAGATCAAGAGTGGGTAAGAGGCCAGGGGGAGGGGTCCAGGTAGATGGAGAATGCTGGAGGCGGATGAATGGGTTTGCTGGTCGGGGGGGAGGACTCCTGGTCAAAGAAGTGAGCCCGGAGGCGGAGGCGACGGAAGAAGAGCTCAACGTCATGCCAAGCGCGAAATTCATTGAGGTGGGGGCGTAAGGGGATAAAACTGAGACCTTTGCTGAGTACAGAACGTTCAGCATCAGAGAGGGGGAGGTCAAAGGGTATAATGAATACACGGCAAGGGGTCAGATCAGAAGGGGTGGGGTCAGAGGGAAGTGAAGGGGAAGAAGGACCTGGAGGGGCATTAGTCCTCATCAGCTGCTGGAGCTTGCATTCCTTGACACCTGAAAGGAAGAAAAAAAGTTTTTTGTTAATGCGTCGGATGAGACGAAGGATGAAATGAAACTGCGGAGTAGAACAGCTTTGAGATAAGGTGAGGCGGTGCTGCTGGAGAGAGAGGTTCAGTGTGTACATGTGGCGGTGCATGGCAGTGTGGATCTCAGGATGCGGTGAGAATAGTAGTCCTAGGAATGTTGTATTTCTCGGAGATACCTGTAATCCTGGGTGGATTCAAAACATGATGGGTGAAACAGCAGTTGGAATTCACGGGGAATAAGTCGCAGCCGGAGACAGTCACTACGGAAGGAGATGTGGCTGTGAAAACGAGTTTTGGTAGACTCTTTATCAAACACCAGGAGGGAAATAGAAAACAATGAGGGTGAACAAGGTAAAAGAGACAAACGAAAATCCCGTCAGTTAAAGATAGTATCAGACTTAAAGAAAAAGCCTTTAATTGCGCAAAGATGCGAGGCAGATCGGAAGATTGAACAGAATATAAAAAACAGCAAAGAATGACTAAAAGATTGATAAGGAAGGCAAAATTAGATTACAAGTGAAAGCTAGCTAGAAATACAAACACATCAAGAGTTTCTATCGATCTTTTAAAGAAGAAAAGTTAACAAAATGAGCATTGGTCCTATAGAAAGTGAATCTGGGGAATTAATAATGGATAATAAGGAGATGGCAGATGAATTGAACAGATATTTTGCATCGGTCTTCACTATTGAGGATACAAGTAACATCCCAGTATTAGCTGTAAGTCAGGAAATGGAAGGGAGGAACTCAAGAAAATTCCAATCACCAGGGAAGTGATACTGAACAAATTGTTGGAACTGTGGGCTGACAAGTCCCTGGGTCCTGATGGACTTCATCCTAGGCTGTTAAAACAAGTGGCTAGTGAGATAGTTGATGCGTTAGTTTTAATTTTCCAAAATTCCCTAGATTCGGGAAAGGTTTCGTTAGATTGGAAAATTGTGAATGTAACTCCTTATTCAAAAAGGGAAGGAGACAGAAAGCAGGAAACTACAGGCCAGTTAGCTTAACATCTGTCATAGGGAAAATGTTAGATGTTATTATTAAAGACGTTATAGCAGGGCATTTAGAAAAAATCAAGGTAATCAGGCAGAGTCAACGTGATTTTGTCAAAGGGAAATCATGTTTAACCAATTTATTGGAGTTCTTTGAGGGGGTTACACATGCTGTGGATAAAGGGGGACCAGTGGATGTACTGTACTTAGATTTTCAACAGGAATTTGATAAGGTGCCACATCAAAGGTTATTACAGAAAATAAAAGCTCATGGTGTAGGGAGTAACATATTGGCATGATTAGAAGATTGGCTAGCTAACAGGAAACAGAGAGTAGGCATAAATGGGTCATTTTCTGGTTGGCAAGATGTAACGAGTGGTGTCCCACAGGGATCAGTGCTGGGGCCTCAACTTTTTACAATTTATATAAATGACTTAGATGAAGGGACGGAAGGTATGGTTGCTAAATTTGCTGATGATGCAAAGATAGGTAGGAAAGTAACTTGTGAAGAGGACATATGGGGGCTACAAAGGGATAGAGATAGGTTACGTGAGTGGGCAAAGACCTGGCAAATGGAGTATAATGTGGAAACATGTGAAATTGTCCACTTTGGCAGGAAGAATAAAAAAGAAGCATATTATCTAAATGGTGAGAGATTGCAGAGCTCTGAGCTGCAGAGGGATCTGGGTGTCCTAGTGCATGAATTGCAAAAGGTTAGTTTGAAGGTACAAGCACATAATTGGGAAAGCTAATAGAATGTTATTGTTTATTGCAAGGGGAATTGAATACAAAAGTAGGGAGGTTATGCTTCAGCTATACAGGGCATTGGTGAGACCACATCTGGAGTACTGTGTACAGTACTGGTCTCCTTATTTAAGGAAGGATGTAAATGTGTTTGAGGCAGTACAGAGAAGGTTTACTAGACTAATACCTGGAATGGGTGGGCTAGCTTACGAGGTAAGATCCGACAGGCTAGGCTTGTATCTGCTGGAATTTAGAAGAGTAAGATTGAAGCATATAAGATCCTGAGGGGTCTTGACAGGGTGGATGTGGAAAGGATGTTTCCCCTTGTGGGAGAATCTCGAACTCGTTTAAAAATAAGGGGTCGCCCATTTAAGACAGGGATGAGGAGAAATTATTTCTCAAAGGGTCTTGAGCCTTTGGAATTCTCTTCCTCAAAAGGTAGTGGAAGCAGAATCCTTGAATATTTTTAAGGCAGAGGTAGATAGATTCTTCATCGGCTGTGTTTGCTGACAATGTCACCACTAGGTTGCACTGCAATGGCACATGTGCAAATGCAGCCTGTGCCACTCAAACGTGACAGTCTGCGATGTCAGGCAGCTGCCAGGATTAAAGCTGGCACTGCTCAAATAATCACACAATGGCAACCTAAACATATGGCAGCACACAATGGCCAGAGGGGAGGGAGCGAGCGGGTTACCCAGCGGTCTTGGGGGGGCGGTGGCGATGAGCGAGAAGTGGTGGGGGGGGGGGACGCTGTGAGCAAGCGGGCCGGGGGCTGTGAGCGAGCGGGTGAGCGAGCAGGCAGGCGGAAGGAGGAGAGCGCACTTGCCACCAGCAAGGTCTTCGGTCATGTTCTCCCCGCACCCACTCTCTACCCACACCCCAGACTCCCCTCTCCCCCCACCCCTGCTCTCTCCGGCCCAGATCCCCCCACCATCTGCCCACATTACGCGTTGACGTCATCTGCGCCAACCAGTCCTGGCACTGCGGAATGCAGCGCATGCGCAGAGGGTAGGAACCAGCGTGCGCAGATTGGTGCAGTCAGATGACGTAAGCTGCCAGCTGCATTGTCAGTAATCACTTTGGCTGTGGGAGGAAACCGGAGCACCCGGCGAAAACCCACGCGGTCACAGGGAGAACTTGCAAACTCCGCACAGGCAGTACCCAGAATCAAACCCGGGTCCCTGGAGCTGTGAGGCTGCAGTGCTAACCACTGCACCACTGTGCCACCCAGTGGCAATTGAGAAGGGCAATTGAACTGCTGCAGTCCATGTGGGGTAGGTACACCCACAGTGCTGTTAGGAAGGGAGTTCCAGGATTTTGACCCAGCAACAGTGAAGGAACGGCGATATAGTTCCAAGTCAGGATGGTGTGTGACTTGGAGGGGAACTTGCAGGTGCTGGTGTTCCCATGCATTTTCTGCCCTTGTCCTTCTAGAGGTAGAGGTCACAGGTTTGAAAGGTGCTTTTGAAAAAGGTTTGGTGAGTTGCTGCAGTGCATCTTGTAGATGGTACACACTGCTGCCACTGTATCAGTGATGAACGGAGTGAATGGGGTGACGATCAAGCGGGCTGCTTTGTCCCGGATGGTGTCGAGCTTCCTGAGTGTTGTTGGAGCTGCACTTATCCAGGCAAGTGGAGAGTATTCCATCACACTCCTGACTTATGCCAGGACAGGCACTGGGGGGACTGGAGGTGAATTGCTCGCCACAGAATTCCCAGCCTCTGACCTGCTCTTGTAGCCAGAGTATTTATATGGCTGAAATAAAAACAAGAAATGCTGGAATCACTCAGCAGGTTTGGCAGCATCTGTGGAAAGAGAAGCAGAGTTAACGTTTCGAGTCAGTGACCCTTCTTCAAACGTTAACTCTGCTTCTCTTTCCACAGATGCTGCCAGACCTGCTGAGTGATTCCAGCATTTCTTGTTTTTATTTCAGATTTCCAGCATCCGCAGTATTTTGCTTTTATTTATATGGCTGGTCCGGTTAAGTTGTACGACGATTTTATTTTTTTGGAGGTTGGGTATGATTCCACAAACATGGGTTGCTCTTCAGTATCAAACCGAGTAACTATTTTCCATATTAGAGTACAGGCATGGAGTGTTGTTAAAGCTATTTAACTGGGATGGGCATCAGAGCATTACTCAGTGTCTTGAACACCTAAAAAAAAACTTGCACTTTCCCAGGAGACGTGCTGGACGAGAACAGAAACTGCACGAGTGAAAAGGTGGGTCAACATTTTTGGGGGTTGGGTGGGGGGGCGGGGGAGAGGTTGATCCTCCATGAATGAATAACAGGCCCTGGGGAAGTCCTGGCTGAATTTTCCACCCTCAATTACTGAAGCTCTGAGGTTAACAGCAACACTACTGGGATTATCCAGGACCACTCTATGTTTCCCCTTGTGGGAGAATCTCGAACTAGGGGTCAATGTTCAAAAATAAGGGGTCGCCCTTTTAAGACAGAGATGAGGAGAATTTATTTCTCTCAGAGGGTTGTGAGTCTTCGGAATTCTCTTCCTCAAAAGGCAGTGGAAGCAGAGTCTTTGAATATTTTTTAAGGCAGAGGTAGATAGATTCTTGATTAGCAAGGGGGTGAAAGGTTATCGGGGGTAGGCGAGAATGTGGAGTTGAGGTTGTAATCAGATCAGCCATGATCTTACTGAATGGCCGAGCAAGCTCGAGGGGCCGAGTGGCCTACTCCTGCTCCTAATTCATATGTTTGTATGTACTCTAGGTGGTATGGTTACCTGGTAAGCCACCTGGGAGTTCTTGCCTGACATTTCACACCTACAAATTTGTAAGGGGAGTAAACATTCTTGAAGAAAAATGGAGTTGTTTTAAGTCCCTATCTTGATGTATATGTTTACATGTCAGCCTTGCCTCTCTGGTATCTAGTATTATTGCCTTGCACTGTGGGAGTGCTGCACTGGCACAGGTGCCTTCTGGTGCCGAACACTGATGTAGGAAGCTTGATATCATCACTAGATGGTATACTAGATTGCAAGGACAAGTTTCAAGCCTAGCGCTTATTGATAGTTCAGCCCCTGATTTTGACCAATACCGCCTGAGGGTAAAGATCAATCACTTCAAATGCACTTGCAAATGACTAAATGGAGTCAATGTGACTCCTCCGTAGCTGACATGGCCTGTTGAAAGATGCAGAACACTTAATTGCAGGCTGCACCCATCGGCGAGGGCTGACTGATTCCCTAATGGACTTGCACACCATGCTTCACTCAGCTGTTGAATGGTTACAACACTTCGTCTAACATGACATTAAATGGGTTCAAATCTAGGAAAAGGTAAATGTGGGTAGTTCTGCTTTGCACAAAAAGAGATCGATGGAATGGTTTTGGAGGCAAAAACCCAGGGTTGGATTATTTGTGAAACAATTGGATTGTACAATGTTGGGGTTGTTGGGTCTTCGTTCTGAGAGGGGCACTATCACCACATGGGCTGCAGCTCCTCAGGCCTAAAGGAAAGTAGCCTTAGGACCAAGGAGATGGGCTGGTATTATCTGAGACCTAGTGCACACCCAAGGTTTAAGGTGAAGTCCCACCACCACCACCTTCTCAGGAGCCAACTAGGGATGGGTGATAAATATCGGCCTTGCCTACAGGTGAAGAATAGGTGAAAGAAATTCTGGATGGAAGTGGTCAACAGGGAGGAATGGCCTTCCTCATCCTAAGTCATCATGTGAGGAGGGGTGCAAGTTTGTGGTGGGGAATTTAAAATAAAGTTGCAGATAAAGCAACAAATGGAGTCTGAATAATGAGTGGGAATCACTGGTTTGATGATTGGGAAACACTGAGATGTTGAGTGGGATTCACTGGGATTATTTATTTTTATTTAGAGATACAGCACTGAAACAGGCCCTTCAGCCCACCGAGTCTGTGCCGACCATCAACTACCCATTTATACTAATCTTACATTAACCCCATATTCTCTACGACATTCCCACCATTCTCCTACCACCGACCTACACTAGGGGCAATTTACAATGGCCAATTTACCTATCAACCTGCAGGTCTTTGGCTGTGGGAGGAAACCAGAGCACCCGGAGGAAACCCACGCGGTCACAGGGAGAACTTGCAAACTCCGCACAGGCAGTACCCAGAACTGAATCCGGGTCGCTGGAGCTGTGAGGCTGCGGTGCTAACCACTGCGCCACTGTGCGGCCCATAAACAATGAGTGGGAATCACTGGAATAATGAGTGAGAATCACTGGGATGTTGAGTGGGAGGAATCACTGGGATAATGAGTCAGAATCTGGTTTAATGAGTGGAAATCGCTGGTTTGATGAGTAGGAATTTGGTTTAATGAGCTGTGAACACTGGAATGTTGAGTGGGAATCATTAGTTTAATGAGTGGGATTCACTGGGATAATGAGTGGCAATCACTGGTTTAATAGTGGGAAGCACTGGGATAATCAGTGGGAATCACTGGTGTACTGCGTGGGAATCACATAGAAACATAGAAAATAGGAGCAGGAGTAGGCCATTTGGCCCTTCGAGCCTGCTCCGCCATTCATTATGATCATGGCTGATCATCCAACTCAGTAACCTGTTCCTGCTTTCGCCCCATATCCTTTGATCCCTTTTGCCCCAAGAACTATATCTAACTCCTTCTTGAAAACATACAATGTTTTGGCCTCAACTGCTTTCTGTGGTAGCGAATTCCACAGGTTCACCACTCTCTGGGTGAAGTAATTTCTCCTCATCTCAGTCCTGAAAGGTTTACCCCGTATCCTTAGACTATGACCCCTGGTTCTGGACTCCTCCACCATCAGAAATATCCTTCCTGCATCTACCCTGTCAAGTCCTGTTAGAATTTTATAGGTTTCTATGAGATCCCCCCTCACTCTTCTGAACTCCAGCAAATATAATCCTAACCGACTCAATCTCTCCTCATACGTCAATCCCGCCATCCCAGGAATCAGTCTGGTAAACCTTCACTGCACACCCTCTGTTATCACTGGGATAATGAGAATGAGGCATATTAATTTTGCCACATGGACAATAAATTTCAAATTCTTGCTCGGAAGAAGAGAAGGCCTGATACAAGGGGTTGCCTAGCCCCTGGCTGGAAGGCCATCTTTGCATATTAACAGACAGTATTTGTAGACAAAGGACTATTCCCTTATCCACCCAATACACAAAGTCAGAAGTGAGTATACCTGTCATGTGACTACCCTGCTGGCCAAAATGGGGAGTTTTAAATTGTACAGACAGTGTTTGAACTGGCAGATAGCTCTTTGCTCTGGGACTGAAAAAGTCCTCTTGTCTGCCTGTCTGCTCCCATCTCTTTCTCACGGAACTGAAACCCACTGAAGACACATGAACCCCAAGACCGAAAAGTCTCCTACAGTGAACAAGGTTTAAGAGGAATACTGGGCCCCAACGAAAACCAGGAATGACCTACAATCAAGGACTACACAGTGAGCTCTCGAAGACCCGTAACAAAAAACTCTTCAGATATTGCCTCAACCTTTCCTCTTTATTTTTCTTGTGCTCTTTTCTGTCTGTATTTGCACGTGTGTATCGCATATATGAGCTGGCATGGGTGCTTCATGTATCCGTAGACATCAACCAAATTAGAGTTTTTAAGTTTAATAAAATTTCACCATTCTTCTTTAAACCTAAGAAAGCCTGTTTGTGCTCATTTCTTTGCCTTATAATGGGAAAGCAGTGAACAAGGATTCACCAAGGGGGAGCTCAAAACACGGTGTGTTTAAAATTAAACCCTGTTACAGTAAGACCAGGTAAAGGCTGAAAGGAAACCCTAGACCTCTTTTTCAGCTGGCTGTAACAGGGATGTTGAGTGGGAATCATATAAACATAGAAAATAGAAGCAGGAGTAGGCCATTTGGCCCTTCGAGCCTGCTCCGCCATTCATTATGATCATGGCTGATCATCCAACTCAGTAACTTGTTCCTGCTTTCTCCCCATATCCTTTGATCCCTTTTGCCCCAAGAGCTATATCTAACTCCTTTGTGAAGACAGAACCAAAGTATGCATTTAGTTGGTCAGCCATTTCTTTCTTCCCCATAATAAATTCCCCTGTTTCTGACTGTAAGGGACCTACATTTGTCTTCACCAATCTTTTTCTCTTCACATACCTATAGAAACTTTTACAGTCAGTTTTTATGCTCCCCGCAAGCTTACTCTCGTACTCCATTTTCCCCTTCTTAATCAATCCGTTGGTCCTCCTTTGCTGAATTCTAAACTGCTCCCAATCCTCAGGTCTGTTGTTTTTTCTGGCGAATTTATATGCCTCTTCCTTGGACCTAATGCTATCTCTAATTTCCCTTGTAAGCCATGGTTTGGCTACCTTTCCCGTTTTACTTTTGTGCCAGACAGGAATAAACAATTGTTGCAGTTCATCCACGCGCTCTTTGAATGTTTGCCATTGTCTATCCACCATCATCCCTTTAAGTAACGTTTCCCAATCCATCATAGCCAACTTGCATCTCATACCTTCGCAGTTTCCTTTACTAAGATTCAGGACCCCAGTCTCAGAATCAACTACGTCACTCTCCATCTTGCTGATGAATTCTATCATATTATGGTTGCTCATTCCCAAGGGGTCTCGCACCACTAGATTGTCAATTATTCCTCTCTCATTACAAAATACCCAGTCTAGGATGGCCTGCTCTCTAATATAAAATAAAAACAGGAAATACTGGAACCACTCAGCAGGTCTGGCAGCATCTGTGAAAAGAGAAGCAGAGTTAACGTTTCGGGTCAGTGACCCTTCTTCGGAACTGACAAATATTAGAAAAGTCACAGGTTATAAGCAAGTGAGGTTATCTCTTGCCCCACCCCACCTCACTTGCTTATAACCTGTGACTTTTCTAATATTTGTCAGTTCCGAAGAAGGGTCACTGACCCGAAACGTTAACTCTGCTTCTCTTTTCACAGATGCTGCCAGACCTGCTGAGTGGTTCCAGCATTTCTTGTTTTTATTTCAGGTTTCCAGCATCTGCAGTATTTTGCTTTTATTTTCGCCTGTTCTCTAGTTGGTTCCTCAACGTATTGGTCCAGAAAACCATACACTCCAAGAATTCCTCCTCTACGGTATTGTGACTAATTTGATTTGCCCAATCTATATGCATATTAAAGTTACCCATAATTACAGATGTTCATTTATCGCATGCGGCTCTAATTTCCTGTTTAATGCCATTCCCAACATCACCACTACAGTTTGGGAGTCTATATACAACCCCAACTAACGTTTTTTGCCCCTTAGTGTTTCTGAGCTCTACCCATACAGATTCCACATTGTCAGAGCTAATATTCTTCCTCACTATTGCGTTAATTTCCTCTTTAACCAGCAATGCAACTCCACTGCCTTTTGCTTTTTGTCTGTCCTTCCTTAAAACTGAGCACCCCTGGATGTTCATTTCCCATCCCTGGTCACCCTGCAGCCATGTCTCCATAATTCCCTCTATATCATACCTATTTACATCTATATGCGTGATTAATTCATCCACTTTATTGCGAATGCTCTGCACGTTAAGGCACAAAGCCTTTAGGCTTGTCTTTTTAACATTACTTGTTCCTTTCCCATTATTTTTCACTGTGGCCCCGTTTGATTCTGGCCATTGATTTCTCTGCCTATCACTTTTCTTATTCCCCTTACTGTCTTTTCACTGAGATGTTGGGTGGGAATCACTGGTTTAATGAGTGGGTGTCACTGGGATGTTGAGTGGAAATCATTGGGATAATGAGTGGGAATCCAGTTTAATGAGTGGGAAGCACTGGGATAATCAGTGGGAATTTGGTTTAATGAGTGGAGATCACTGGGATGCTGAGTGGGAATCACAGGGATAATGAGTGGGAATTACTGGGGTAACGAGTGGGATAAGCCTCCTGTTGCTGGGCTCTCCTGTTGATTCGGCCAGGTGAAGAGGGGCGGGGCTTGGCGATGACGCCGTCACGCAGGCAGGGCCGTGCGTCAGGTGCGGGTGGGTGGGACTCCCGTGGTGCAGCGTGGGAGCGGGAGGTTTGAATTGGGGTTGGAAGTGAGTGAGACACGTGTGAATGAGCAGGAGAGGGAAGGATGGAGTTCTACTCTCTCTCTTCACTCGCTGAGCCTCCCAACAAGTTACTCAGGTAAAAAGGAGGGCGATTAATGGGGGCAACAAAGCTTACACCCTACCACTAAAACTTTCATTCAACTTTTCTCACCCTGTTTGGAGATGGAAAATTCATTTTTTTTAAATCCAGATAATCCTACACATTCATTGTACAGCATATGGCTCTGTAGTAGTTGTCTCTTGAACTAAATTATGAATAAAGTTGCACTGTAGTTGGGTGGGGGGGTGAATTATTATATTGGATGGAGCTGCAGTGTGTGGTTTGGTAGTAAGGATAGTGGATGAACTTTATATTTTAGTGTTTTACTGGGTGGGAGGGGGATTCTCTGCACCACTTCTTATAATCTCAACAAAATACACCTTTAGCCACTGAGTCTGACCAGGATATTCCTGTGTTCTCAGATAGTTGCAAGAGCTTTCCATAACTCTTCTCATCTCCCTTTTCACCCTTTATATCTCATTATAACTGGTACCGCCTAACAGCTATTTCCTGATCATCTTCGTCCTGTCTCCTCTTTGGGATTAATTCTCAGGAAGTGTTTTGCTGGCATTTATTGCCTATCCTCTGGTTGCCCTGCGAAGGTGGTGGTGCATCTATATCTTGAAGTGCTGCACACAGTGTCTGTCCTGTTCTATTTTTTGATGCAATAAGTAGCTTTCTCGGCCACTTCAGAGGGAAGCTAAGATTCGATCACAGTGTTGGACTGGCGTCACATATAGGCCAGGACGATAGCTTTCTGTCCCTAAAGGGTTTTTCATGGATTTTTTAAATGGCGATTTGACATTGTCATTTTTACTGGGACCAGATTTTATTACAGATTTGCAAACAATTCAAATTCTCAAACAACAATGGTGATATTTGTTTTGTTTTCTACCAGGAAGGTTTCCTAATAAAGCAGGATGGTTTGCCTTCTGTTGGAGCCAGTTTTAGACCAGCTCTGAGTTTTGACTTGTTTTCCTTTCTGCCTCTCTTGCCTTGCAGTGAGCACAAGGGCTGCTACTTCCATGGTCAGATGGCATTGCCTTTGCCAAAGCACCTGGTTATTTTCGGTTTTGGGAACTGGAACATGTCGACGGACGAGACCTTTTTCTCAGCTGAGGTGTCAGTCAGCCCTGAAATAAAACCCCAGAGGATTGGAATGCTGTCCTCAGTGGTGAGGTGAGACCCATTGTGTTTGGCACGTGTTGCTATAGATATCAGACGTTGAGCGTTTGTGCTTGAGTGATGGGTGAATATTTGACTGTCCCTGCATTTGATACATTGGACTCACTTTCACTAGATGTTACATATGAATTACAAAGTATTTACAGCACTGAAACAGGCCATTCGGTCCAACTGCTCCATGCCAGCGTTTATGCTCCACGTGAGCCTGCTCCCACCCCACTTCATCTTAAAGGCCTGCTCAGGCATAAAATTAAAACCTGACCTCGACCCGACTGGAGCCCGAGCCCTTCAATTTGTTTCTCATGCCTGACCTGACCCCAATACCGCAATGAATGGAATCCACGGTAATCGGAAGTAATACGAGGAGCCATTTGCACACTGAGAAGTGGAAAAAAAACTTGCTAAATGTAATAATGCATGACAGATTGGACACAGAATATAGACCCAACCCCGCCCGAACCCAACACATGTAGTCGGGTTCGGGTCAGGTAGCCAGGCTTTGCTTCATCTCACCCTATCAGCAGATCATACTATTGCTTTCTCCTTTATGTACTTATTTCTGCTATTTGCCTCAACCATTCCCTGTGGGAGCGAGTTCCATATTCTCCTCACTCTCTGGAGAAAGAAGTTTCTCCTGAATTCCCTATTAGTGCCGATCTTATATTTATATTGCCCAGTTCTGGTCTCGCCCACAAGTGGAAACATCTCTACGTCTAAGGTTTGGATGGTAAACTAAATTTAGCACTGCTGTAATCTAATTTGTCGAATGGAGTGATCGTGTAGGGCCTTCGATGTAGGCTAATGCAGTGGTGTCAAAATTTCTGGAATTTCCTAGGAGGCAGTAAGATAGTTTGATGATTAACAGCACAGTAAAATGCCATTTTCCCCATCGTGTTTATTAAATCAGTTGTTGGGCTCAGTTTGATGGTCCAGTGCAGTCTGACTGTTCATTACTGCTTCCTGATGAGTTCCAATCAATAGCTTGCTTTGACTGCTTTCGAGATTGCCAATAGCAGCCTCGGGTTCAATCTGTCATATTAACGCAGCTCGTGTTTTCCAGCTGACAGGCCCATCGCCTGATTTTCAAGTTTGTTGAAAATGAATGTTGTACTGCGAGGAGAGGGGGAATGATATAGAAATGGCTAAAGGCAAAGTTGAGAGGTGGGGTGATAGATTCTGCAATTAACATGTCAACTCATTGAAGAGCCCGCTTGCAGAGCCAGTCAGATGCTGAGGACCAATAGTGTGCTGCACTGTCTTGATAAAACAGCGCCTGGTTCCGGTCGGACTGAGGCCCTTGCCCGGTCACCGAGAGGTGAAAAGAACCTTTTTAGATGTTGGATCCAGGATGGAATAGCTCCTGTCTGACCCCATGTGAATTGAATGATCAAAGAGACAATGCTGGAGAAACTGGGGCTTGAACAGCATGTGACTGAGTGGGGAACTTTCTAGAAGGTATTTAATATAATTGATCAGGTAAATCTGGAGCAATACTATATACTGAAACATGGTTAGATAAGGGGAGACATGAGGAGCAACCAGATCAACAGTGGGATGACCTGGGTAGGGTTAATAAGGAGGCAAAAACCTCGGGCCCATTCCGAATTCTGCTCAGTGATGCAGTCATAGAGTTATACAGCACAGAAACAGGCCCTTCGGCCCATCGTGTCTGTGCCGGCCATCAAGCACCCAACTATTCTAATCCCATTTTCCAGCACTTGACCCGTAGCCTTGTATGCTATGGCATTTCAAGTGCTCATCTAAATACTTCTTAAATGTTGTGAGGGTTCCTGCCCCCACCACCTCTTCAGACAGTGTGTTCCAGATTCCAACTACTTTCTGGGTGAAAATTGTTTTCCTCAAATCCCCTTTAAACCTCCTGCCCCTTGCCTTAAATCTCTGTCTCCTGGTTATTGACCTCTCCGCTAAGGGAAAAAGTTTCTTCCTATCTATGCCCCTCATAATTTTGTATACCTCAATCATGTCCCCTCTCAGCCTTCTCTGCTCTAAGGAAAACAACCCCAGCTTATCCAGTCTTCATAGCTGAAATGCTCCAGCCCAGGCAACATCCTGGTGAATCTCCTCTGAACCCTCTCCAGTGTAATCACATCCTTCCTATAGTGTAGTGCCCAGAACTGTACACAGTACTCCAGCTGTAGCCTAACTAGTGTTTTATACAGCTCCATCATAACCTCCCTGCTCTTATATTCTATGCCTCGGCTAATAAAGGCAAGTATCCCATATGCCTTCCTAACCACCTTATCTACCTGTGCTGCTGCCTTCAGTGATCTATGGACAAGTACACTAAGGTCCCTCTGTACTTCCTAGGGTCCTACCATCCATTGTATATTCCCTTGCCTTGTTAGTCCTCCCAAAATGCATCACCTCACACTTCTCAGGATTAAATTCCATTTGCCACTGCTCTGCCCATTTTACCAGCCCATCTGTATCGTCCTGTAATCTGAGGCTTTCCTGCACACTATTTACGACACCACCAATTTTCATGTCAGTGGGAGGTCATGGCTTTCTTTGCATTGAATGGATGAGCTAAGATGCACTGGTTGATTTAGACAGCAACTATCTGCATTTATATAGTGCCTTTAACTCGGTGTAATGTCTCAAAGTGCTTCAGCAGCGCATTATCTGACAACCAGTCACACATGGAGATATTAGGGCAGGTGACCAAAAGCTTAGTCAAGGAGGTACGTTTTTAAGGAGAGTCTTAAAGGAGGAGAGGGAGGTGGAGGGAGGGAATTCCAGAGTTTAATGCATGGCCACCAATGGTGGAGTGATTAAAATCGGGGATGCTCAAGAGGGAGGAATTAGAGGAGCGCAGAGATCTCAGAGGGTTGTGGGGCTGATTAGAGAGATGGGGGGGCGGTGGGGTGCGGTGTGAGGGGGAGTGAGGTCAAGGAGGAATTTAAAAACAAGGATAGGAATTTTAAAATCAAGGCATTGCTTAACTGAGAGCCAATGTAGATCAGTGAGCACGGTGGGTGATGGGGGAATGGAACTTTGTAAAAGTTAGGACATAGGCAGCAGAGTTTTGGAGAAGCTCAATTTTAGGGAGGGTAGAAGTCAGGAGGTTAGTCAGGAGAGTGTTGGAATAGTTGAGTGTTGAAGTAACAAGGGCAGGTGTAGGGTAGCAGTCAGTGTTACTGTGTGGATTCTAGGCTGCTGCCTTGTTCCCTGATTAATTGCAGTCTTGGTTCCTCCTGCCCAGGTGTCTGGTGTGGCAGGGAGACTGGAGGAGTGACCTGTTGGCAGCTGCCAGTGACCTGGCAGAGAGAGGGGGCAAGGGGACCCTGTATCTGATCCTCAATGGACAGGTAGGAACCAGCGAGATTTACACAATAACCGTGAATAAACAAAAGGACTGAAGACCTGAAATAAAAACAGAAAATGCTGAACCCTCGCAGGGATACATCTGAAAGGACAGATCATTGGATCGTTTGGCCACTTTGCATCATTGTTTCTTACAGCACAGAAGGAGACCATTCGGCCCATCGTGTCTGTGCCAGCTCTTTGAAGGAGTAGTCCCATAGCCCTGTAAATTTTTCCTTTTTGAGTTTACATCTCTTCAGAGTAGTCCTTTGGTTCCCCCCCTCCCCTTCGGTTCCCCCCCTCCGACAGTGCGGCCCCCCTCCCCTTCGGTTCCCCCCCTCTGACAGTGCGGCCCCTCCCTTGGTGCCACCCCCCCCCCTTCGGTGCGGCGCTCCCTCAGTGTCACCCCTCTGATGGTATCGGCCTGGATTTTGTGCTCGGGTCTCTGGAGTGGGTCTTGAACCCACAATTTTCTGAATCAATCAACTTCACTAAAAGAAAAATAGAAAAATTATCTGGTCATTATAACATTGCTGTTTCTGGGAGCTTGCTGTGCACAAATTCCCTACTGCGTTTCCCTGCATTATAATTGACTACATTTCAAAAAGCATTCATTGGCTGTGAAAGGTGCTATAGAAATGCAAGTTTATAGAATCAGTAAGTTCGCGGATGACACAAAGATTGGCCGAGTGGTTAACAGTGAGGTTGAGTGTCTTGGTTTACAGGAAGATATAGACGGGATGGTCAAATGGGCAAAAAAGTGGTAGATGGAATTTAACCCTGAAAAGTGTGAGGTGATACACTTTGGAAGGAGTAATGTGACACGGAAGTATTCAATGAATGGCCTGACACTGGGAAGTTCCGAGGAACAAAGGGACCTTGGCGTGTTTGTCCATAGATCTCTGAAGGCAGAAGGGCAGGTTAATAGGGTGGTGAAAAAGGCATATGGGATCTTGCCTTTATCAATCGAGGCATAGATTACAAAAGCAGGGAGGTCATGTTGGAGTTGTACAGAACTTTGGTAAGGCCACAGCTGGAGTACTGTATGCAATTCTGGTCGCCACATTATAGGAAGAATGTGATTGCACTGGAGGGGGTGCAGAGGCGATTCACCAGGATGTTGCCTGGGATGGAACATTTAAGCTATGAAGAGAGGTTGGATAGACTTGGGTTGTTTTCACTGGAGCAGAGAAGACTGAGGGGTGACCTGATCGAGGTGTACAAGATTGAGGGGCATGGACAGGGTGGATAGGGAGCAGCTTTTCCCCTTAGTTGAAGGGTCAATTACGAGGGGTCACAGGTTTAAGGGGGATTTGAGAAAGAACTTTTTTACCCAGAGGGTGGTGACGGTCTGGAATGCCCTGCCCGGGAGGGTGTTAGAGGCGGGTTGCCTCATATCCTTAAAAAAAGTACCTGGATGAGCACTTGGCACGTCATAACATTCAGGGCTATGGGCCAAGTGCTGGCAAATGGGATTAGGTAGATAGGTCAGGTGTTTTAATGTATCGGTGCAGACTCGATGGGCCGAAGGGCCTCTTCTGCACTGTATTATTCTGTGATTTGTGAATAATACAGCACAGACGAGCCCATTTGACCCACCGTGCCTGTGCTGGCTTTTTGGTAGAGCTATCCAATTGGTTCTACTGACCCTGCTCTTTCCCTGTAGCCCTGCAATTTTTTTTCCCTTTACAACTTCTCATTGAGTCCCTCCTAAATTGAGAATTAAATGGCTGCTTGCACAATTTTGTTGCTGATGCTCATTGTCCTGTACATGGATCTCTGAGTGATGGATCACAGGCCCAGGTCTGTGCTGGGTTCTGCTTAGCGCCGCTCCATCTCCCAGCTCCTTCTCCAGTTTCCCATCCGCCATTGCATATAACCAGTGTGGTGTTTAACACCAGAAATAGGAGCTGGTGTAGACCGTATGGCCCACCAAGCCTGCTCTGCTATTCAATACCATCATGGCTGATCTTGGGTTTCAACTCCACTTTCCTGCCTGCTCCCCATATCCCTTGATTCCCTGCGAGACCAAAAATCTATCTGTCCCAGCCTTAAATGTATTCAATGATGGAGCATCCACAACCCTCTGGGGTAGAGAATTCCAAAGATTCACAACCCTTTGAGTGAAGTAATTTCTCCTCATCTCAGTCCTAAATGATCGACGCCCTATCCTGAGACTGTGCCCCCGTGTTCTAGATTCCCCGACTGGGAGAAACAATCTCTCAGCTTCTACCATATCAAGCCCTTTCAAAATCTTGTATGTCTCAATGAAATCACCTCTCATTTCTCTAAACTCCAGAGAATATCAGCCCAATTTACTCAGCCTCTCATCATAGGACAATCCCCTCATCCCAAGGTCCAATTTAGTAAGTCTTCACTGCACTGCCTCCAGTGCAAGTATAACCTTTCTTAAATGTGGAGACCAAAACTGCACACAGTATTCCAGGTGCGGTCTCACCAAAACCCTGTACAATTGTAGTAAAACTTCTTTATTCCTGTACTCCAATCCCCTTGCACTAAAGGTCAACATGCCATTTGCCTTCCTAATAACCTGCTGCACCTACATGTTAACTTTGTGTTCCTTGTACAAGTACCCCCAACGCTTAACAGTTTCACTCCTTTGAAAAAATATTCTGCTTCTCTATTTTTGCGACCAAAGTGAACAACTTCACACTTCCATAACATTATATTCCATTTGCCATCTTTTTTCCCACTCAGTTAACCTGTCTATATCTCTGCAGCCTCTCTACATCCTCCCTGCAGCTTACCTTTCCACCGAGCTTTGTATCATCAGCAAACTTAGATAAATTACTCTGTCTCTTCATCTAAGTCATTAATATAGAGTGTAAATAGCTGAGGGCCAGCACTGATCCTTGTGGCACACCACTATTCACTGCCTGCCAACTTGAAAATGCCCCATTTATGCCCACTCTCTGCTTCATGTCTGTCAATCAATCCTCTATCCATGCTCATATATTACCCCCAACTCCATGAGACCTTATCTTTCCTATTAATCTTTTATGTGGCACCTTATCAAATGCTTTTTGAAAATCCAAGTATACTACATCTAAAGGTTCCCCTTTATCTACCCTACTAGTTATATCCTTAAAAAATTCTAATAAATTTGTCAAACACAATTTCCCTTTAGTAAAACCATGCTGACTTGTTCTAATCATATTATGCTTTACCAAGTGCAATGTTAAGACTTCTTTAATAATAGTTTCCAGCATCTTCCCAACAACTGATGTTAGGCTAACTGGCCCGTAGTTCCCGGTTTTCTCTCTACCTCCTTTCTTGAAAAGCGGTATAACGTTTGCCAATTTCCAATCTGACGGGACCATTCCTGAATCTAAGGAATTCTGGAAAATCATAGCTAGCACATCCACTATCTCTGCAGCTATCTCTTTTAGAACCCTAGGCTGTAGGCCATCTGGTCCCGGGGACTTGTCAGATTTTAGTCCTTCAAGTTTCTCCAGTACTTTTTCTTGGCTGATATCAATATCTTTAATTTCCTCACTCTTTCTAGCCCCTAGGTTACTGCCTGTTTCTGGTATGGAAATTGTGTCTTTTACTGTGAAGACAGACACAAAATATTTGTTCAATGCCTCTGCCATTTCCTCATTCCCCATTATTATTTCTCCTGTCTCTGTCTCTGAGGGACCAATGTTTACTTTAGCTACTCTCTTCCTTTTTATGTACTTATAAAAGCTCTTACAATCTGTTTTTATATTGCTGGCTAGTTTACTCTCATTCTATTTTTTTCCCTTTTTATCCACTTAATCTGGACAATAACTTGTTTTGTGGCACAAGCCAGCAAAGTTTCCTGGGCTGGTAACCTTCAGAGCTTAACATGATGCAGCCTTTCCTTGCTGTCTACCTCTTAAAGGAAAAGGAGTGAGTTGGCAATGGAATGATTGGAATGATGCCAGACTGGGCCAGTGGCAAGTAGTGAGGGAACCAACATGAGGGGAAAAACCTCATCCTCCCCAATCTACCTGTTCCATGTGCATCTGTCCATGACAGTATTGATTGGAGTGACCACCACACAATCCTTGTGAAGACAAAGTCCCGTCTTCACACCGAGGACACTCTTCATCTTGATGTGTGGCACTACCACTAAATGGGATAGAATCAACATACAAACAGAAGATAGCAACTTAAAACTGGGCATCCATGAAACTCTGGGCCATCAGCAGCAGCAGAATTCTAGTCAATCGCAATCTGTAAGCTCATGGCCCGGCATATCCCCCACTCCCATTACCATCAAGTCAGGCTCAATGAGGAGCACAGGAGAGAATGCCAGGAGCAGCACCAGGCATACATAAAAGTACCAACACATAGGACTACATGCATCCTAAACAGGGTGATCTAGACAGAGCTGATCAGACCTAAGCTCTGCAGTCCTGCCATATCCAGTCATAAATGGTGGTGGACAATTAAACAACTAACTGGAGGAGGAGGCTCCACAAATATCTCCATCAACAATGATGGGGGAGCCCAGCACAAGAATGCAAAAGCCAAGGCTGAAGCATTTACATCCATCTTCAGCCAGAAGTGCCGAGTTGATGATCCATCTCGGCCTCCTCCTGAGGTCCCCAGCATCACAGATGCCAGACTTCATCCAATCTGATTCACTCCACGTGATGTCAAGAAACAGCTGAGGGCACTGGATATTGCAAAAGCTATAGGCCTTGACAACATTCTGGCAATAGTACTGAAGACCTGTGCTCCAGAACTAGCCCTGCCCCTAGCCAAGCTGTTCCAGTACAGCTACAACACTGGCATCTTTCCGCTAATGTGGAAAATTGCCCAGGTATGTCCTGTCCACAAAAAGCAGGACAAATCCAACCCAGCCAGTTACCGCCCCATTAGCCTACAGTCAATCATCAGTAAAGTGATGGAAGGTGTCAACAGTGCCATCAAGCGGCACTTGCTTAGCAATAACCTGCTCAGTGACGCTCAGTTTGGGTTCTGCCAGGGCCACTCAGCTCCTGACCTCATTACAGCCTTGGTCCAAACATGGACAAAAGAGCTGAACTCCAGAGGTGAGGTGAGAGTGACTGCCCTTGACATCAAGGCAGCATTTGACCGAGTATGGCATCAAGGAGCCCTAGCAAAACTGCAGTCAATGGGAATCGGGGAAAACTCTCCACTGGTTGGAGTCATACCTAGCGCAAAGGAAGATGGTTGTGGTTGTTGGAGGTCAATCATCTGAACTCCAGGACATCACTGCAGGAGTTCCTCAGGGTAGTGTCCTAGGCCCAACCATCTTCAGCTGCTTCATCAATAACCTCCCTTCAACATAAGGACAGAAGTGGGGATGTTCGGTGATGTTTGCACAGTGTTCGCAACTCCTCACATACTGAAGAAGTCTCTGTCCAGAATAAAGGCCTGCTCGGGTCTGCAAATGAAACCTGACCCGAGCCCGACAGAAATGCATCCAACCCGGCCCGACTCCTTTGACTTTTTCCCGCACCCGACCAGACCGGAATATAATCAACTTTATTGAAGAGGTTGTGCTCTACCTTGGATGGAATCGATCACTGCAAACTAGTGCGGAGTGTTTCCCGCCTTGTCGTCCTGGCTGTCACTGTGTCCGACCCGACCCGAACGCAACACATGTCGTTGGGGTCGGGTAGCCATGATCTAGTCCAGATGTAGCAAGACCTGGACAATATCCAGGCTTGGGCTGATAAATGGCAAGTAACATTCGCACCACAAAAGTGCTAGGCAATGACCATCGCCAACAAGAGAGAATCTAACCATCTCTCCTTGACATTCAACAGCATTACCATCGCTGAATCCCCCACTATCAACATCCTAGGGGCTACCATTGACCAGAAACTGAACTGGAGTAGTCATATAAATACCGTGGCTACAAGAACAGGTCAGAGGCTAGGAATCCTGAGGCGAGTAACTCACCTCCTGACTCCATAAAGCCTGTCCACCATCTACAAGGCACAAGTCAGGAGTGTGATGGAATACTCTCCACTTGTCTGGATGGGTGCAGCTCCAACAACACAAGAAGCTTAACACCATCCAGACCAAAGCAGCGGCTTGACTGGCACAAACATTCACTCCCTCCACCACCGACGCACAGTGGCAGCAGTGTGTACCATCTCCAAGATGCACTGCAGAAACTCACCAAAGCTCCTTCGACAGCACCTTCCAAACTCCTGACCTCTACCACCTCGAAGGACAAGGGCAGCAGATGCATGGGAATATCACCACCTGCAGTTTCCCCTCCAAGTCACACACCATCCTGACTTGGAACTATATCGCCGTTCCTTCACTGTCGCTGGGTCAAAATCCTGGAACTCCCTTCCTAACAGCACTGTGGGTGTACCTACCCCACATGGACTGCAGCGGTTCAAGAAGGCAGCTCACCACCACCTTCTCGAGGGCAATTAGGGATGGGCAATAAATGCTGGCCTGGCCAGCAACGCCCACATCCCATGAATGAATAAAAAAGTGTCTTGTTCCTGCTAGATGAAGAGGATGGATTTCTCGAGCAGCACGCCTGTGATCTCTGCCAAGTCTCGCCACGCCCTGGACATTGCCCTGGCAGATATGATGGATGACATCTCTCCAGTTTTCCCCTGTCTCCCTGCAGCTGTAAGTAAAACCTTTCCCGTGGAGGGACTGGGATTAGTAATGGGTTTTCCCTACAAGAATGTGCAGTTAGAATCAATTCAGCTTGCGTGTCTCATGCTTCCTTGTATCCGACTGATTCCTGGTCTCCTTTATCTGAATTTGGGGGGGAATTTATCCCCTCATTTATAGAGCTTGAAACTTTCTTAGAGAGAAAAAACTAAGGAGGAGGTTATTAAATAGTATGGATAAGGCCTACCCAAAATAATACTTTCACGGCAGCAGGATCAAATGAGAACAGGAGCAGGCCATTCAGCCCCTCGAGCCAGGTCCGCCATTCAATATGATGGTGGATCTGCCACTCCACTGTATTTACCCTGCTGTGCTCCATATCCCTTGATGTGCTTTCCTGAGAAAAATCTGTTGACCTCCGTGTTGAAAGCGCCAATTGACCCCCAGTTTCTCTGGGGAGAGTTCCAGGTTTCCACTTCCCCTTTGTGTGAAGAAGTGCTTCTGGACATCAGCCCTGAACAGCCCAGCTCTAATTTTTAGGTGATTCCCCCTTTGTTCTGGACTCTTCCCAGAGGAAATAGAGTAGACAGAGAGAAACTATCCACACCTTTTATCATCTTGCACATCTCTATTAGATCACTCGTTAATCTTCTAAAGGCAAGGGAATGGAGATATAGAATCATCTACGACACAGAAGGAGGCCATTCAGCCCATCGAGTCCATGCCGGCTCTCCACAGAGCCATCCAGTCAATCCTATTCAACCTCTCAATCCCTGTAGCCCTGCAAGTCTATTTTCTTCAAGCGCCCATTCAGTTTCCTTTTGAAATCATCGATTGTCTCCACTTCCACCATCCTCGTAGGCAGCGAGTTCCAGGTCATTACCACTCACTGCATAAAAAAGTTCTTCCTCATATTTTCCCTGCTGTAAGATTGAGAATTGTTGGTGGCACCGTCTCCTTCAATCTGAGTCTCCCGTCAGTTGCCCCCTAACACTGAACTCTTGCTCTCTTACTTGAGTTACCTCTGTAAAACTATTAACTGGTCTGTGCAGAAGGCAGTGAAATCTTGAAGTGATGGGTGGGGAGGGGAGACGGAAGGGGTGACGCTTGGTTCTGCGCTAACGATTTTGTTCCTTTTGCAGCTGCCCTTGAGCAGTGTCCAGTTGCAGCAGGAGAGGAGCCCGGGTTTAGATGTCCCGAAGATTAACGCAGATCCTTCCCATCCCCCGGTGCCTTTCTTCACTTCGTCAAAAAGCATGGACTCTTCCAACAGCTGTACTGACCACCTGGATGAAGACGACGAGACAGGTGAAGCTCAGGTTGATCGTGTTGGATGGATGATGCGTCTGTCAAAGGCCACTTGTTCCAGTGAGGAGCTTTCAAAGTGATCTTGTATATGGAAGTTTAAGAGAAGATCTAATCAAGGTGTTTAAGATGATTAAAGGATTTGATGGGGTGGGTAGAGAGAAACTATTTCCTCTGTTGGGGGAGTCTAGAACAGGAAGGCAGAATCTTAAAATTAGAGCCAGGCTATTCAGGGATGATGTCAGGAAGCACAAAGGATAGTGGAAATCTGGAACTCTCCCAAAACAAGCTGTGGACGCTAGGGGTTAATTGGAGCTTTCAAGACTGAGATTGATAGACTTTTTGTTGGGTTAAGAGTATCGAGGGTTATGCAACCAGGAGAGGGTGAGGGGGCAGGATGGTGGGTGGAAGGAAAGGAAGCTTCCCTGACATTGCAGGGAGGAATTGCCTTTTGAATATTCAGTGATGTTCATTGGAGGGGGGGGGGGGGTCCTCTGTCGAGGAGCGCCAGGGTGGGGGGTTCAACCCTTCAAACACCCCAAACCAAGATCCCTACCATCGTCGGGTGGCTGATGGTTTGGCAAGGTGCTCTGTTGAGTAGCAATGCCAGTATATTCTGGGATGTAGGGATGAGCCTTTCTGTTGACTATTCATTTTTCTATTCTAGGGTGTGATTCGGATGTGAAGAGGCTGAGGGGTGAGTTCGCTTGTGACTAAACTAATGCACCTTCCTGGGCTAGAGGAGAAGGAACCAGCCAGGGTTTCTGCTACCTGGCTATCCAATAACTCACTGCTGGAAAGTGTGCAAGTGGAAAGCACCTTGGACTGTGTATTGCACAATATAAATGTGAGTTATTGTGTTGAGAGCTGGACTAGACTGGAATATGATGATCACAGTTCAATAACCTTTTAACATATTCCAGCCTTGTACAGTATAAATGGACAGTGAGCAGTAACTTTAGTGTAACAGAGATTCCCTCTCCTCGGGAGAGGACACAGAAAACTGAGGAGGGATTGGAAAAATATTTCTCTAATAATTATTCGCTTCTTTTGCTCATGAAATCGTAGATCTAGTCTCTTCGAATAATTATGCAATAGTCTTTTGAAAGCCACGATTATGGTAGAGGCAGGAACCCTCAGCATTTAAAAAGTATTTAGATGAGCGCTTGAAATGCAAGTATACAAGGCTACGGGAAGTGCTGGGAAATGGGATTAGAATAGTTAGGTGCTTGATGGCCGGCACAGACACGATGGGCCGAAGAGTCTCTTTCTGTGCTGTTTGACTCTATGACTTTAATCTGTCAGGCAGCGCATTCCAGCTTCGAACCACTTGCTGTGTAAAAAAAAAATGTTTTCCTCATGTCACCTTTGGTTCTTTTGCCAATCACCTTCAGTCAGTGGCCTCTGTTTCTTGACCCTTCCACCAACGGGAACAGTTTCTCCCTATCTACTCAATGTAGACATTGCAGCACTTCAGGAGACTCGCCTCCCCGCGAGTGGATCTCTAGCAGAGCAAGACTACACCTTCTTCTGGCAGGGCAGGGATCCTGAAGAACCAAGACAGCATGGAGTGGGCTTCGCCATCAGAAACTCCTTGCTCAGCATGATAGAGCCACCTTCAAATGGCTTGGAACGCATACTGTCCATCCGACTGCTCACCACCTCTGGTCCAGTACACCTACTCAGCATCTATGCTCCAACACTCTGCTCCCCACCTGAAGCTAAAGACCAGTTCTACGAGGAACTCCATAATATCATTAGTAGAATCCCCAACACCGAACACCTGTTCCTGCTGGGGGACTTTAATGCCAGGGTTGGGGCCGACCATGACTCATGGCCCTCCTGCCTTGGGCGCTATGGCGTTGGAAGGATGAATGCGAATGGGCAGAGACTGCTTGAGTTGTGTACCTATCATCACCTCTGCATCACCAACTCGTTCTTTCACACTAAACCCTGTCACCAGGTTTCATGGAGGCACCCAAGATCGCGTCGTTGGGACCAGCTAGACCTCATTGTCACAAGGCGAGCCGCCTTAAACAGTGTTCAAATCACACGCAGCTTCCACAGTGCGGACTGCGACACCGACCACTCCCTGGTGTGCAGCAAGGTTAGACTCAAACCAAAGAAGTTGCATCATTCCAAGCAGAAGGGCCACCCGCGCATCAACACGAGCAGAATTTCTCATCCACAGCTGTTACAAAAATTTCTAAATTCACTTGTAACAGCCCTTCAAAACACTCCCACAGGGGATGCTGAGACCAAGTGGGCCCACATCAGATACGCCATCTATGAGTCAGCTTTGACCACCTCCGGCAAACGTGCGAAGAGAAATGCAGACTGGTTTCAATCTCACTTTGAAGAGCTGGAACCTGTCACAGCCGCTAAGTGCATTGCACTGTTGAACTACAAGAAATCCCCCAGCGATTTAACATCTGTAGCACTTAAAGCAGCCAGAAGCACTGCACAAAGAACAGCCAGGCGCTGCGCAAATGACTACTGGCAACACCTATGCAGTCATATTCAGCTGGCCTCAGAGACCGGAAACATCAAAGGAATGTATAATGGCATTAAGAGAGCTTTTGGGCCAACCATCAAGAAGATCGCCCGCCTCAAATCTAAATCAGGGGACATAATCACTGACCAACGCAAACAAATGGACCGCTGGGTGGAACACTACCTAGAACTGTACTCCAGGGAGAATGTTGTCACTGAAACTGCCCTCAACGCAGCCCAGCCTCTACCAGTCATGAATGAGCTGGAACAACAGCCAACAAAATCGGAACTCAGTGATGCCATTGATTCTCTAGACAGCAGAAAAGCCCCTGGGAAGGACAGCATTACCCCTGAAATAATCAAGAGTGCCAAGCCTGCTATAGTCTCAGCACTACATGAACTGCTATGCCTGTGCTGGGACGAGGGAGCAGTACCCCAGGACATGCGCGATGCCAATATCATCACCCTCTATAAAAACAAAGGTGACCGCGGTGACTGCAACAACTACCGTGGAATCTCCCTGCTCAGCATAGTGGGGAAAGTCTTTGCTCGAGTCGCTCTAAACGGGCTCCAGAAGCTGGCCGAGCGCATCTACCCTGAGGCACAGCGTGGCTTTCGTGCAGAGAGATCGACCGTTGACATGCTGTTCTCCCTTCGTCAGATACAGGAGAAATGCCGTGAACAACAGATGCCCCTCTACATTGCTTTCATTGATCTCACCAAAGCCTTTGACCTCGTCAGCAGACGTGGTCTCTTCAGACTACTAGATAAGATCGGATGTCCACCAAAGCGACTAAGTATCATCACCTCATTCCATGACGATATGAAAGGCACAATTCAACATAGCGGCACCACATCAGACCCCTTTCCTATCCTGAGTGGTGTGAAACAGGGCTGTGTTCTCGCACCCACACTCTTTGGGATTTTCTTCTCCCTGCTGCTTTCACATGCGTTCAGGTCTTCTGAAGAAGGAATTTTCCTCCACACAAGATCAGGGGGTAGGTTGTTCAACCTTGCCCGTCTAAGAGCGAAGAGCAAAGTACGGAAAGTCCTCATCAGGGAACTCCTCTTTGCTGACAATGCTGCATTAACATCTCACACTGAAGAGTGCCTGCAGAGTCTCATCGACAGGTTTGCGGCTGCCTGCAATGAATTTGGCCTAACCATCAGCCTCAAGAAAACGAACATCATGGGACAGGACGTCAGAAATGCTCCATCCATCAATATTGGTGACCACGCTCTGGAAGTGGTTCAAGAGTTCACCTACCTAGGCTCAACTATCACCAGTAACCTGTCTCTAGATGCAGAAATCAACAAGTGAATGGGAAAGGCTTCCACTGCTCTGTCCAGACTGGCCAAGAGAGTGTGGGAAAATGGCGCACTGACACGGAACACAAAAGTCCGAGTGTATCAAGCTTGTGTCCTCAGTACCTTACTCTGCGGCAGCGAGGCCTGGACAACGTATGTCAGCCAAGAGCGACGTCTCAATTCATTCCATATTCGCTGCCTCCGGAGAATACTTGGCATCAGGTGGCAGGACCATATCTCCAACACAGAAGTCCTCGAGGCGGCCAACATCCCCAGCTTATACACACTAGTGAGTCAGCGGCGCTTGAGATGGCTTGGCCATGTGAGCCGCATGGAAGATGGCAGGATCCCCAAAGACACATTGTACAGCGAGCTCGCCACTGGTATCAGACCCACCAGCCATCCATGTCTCCGCTTTAAAGATGTCTGCAAACGCGACATGAAGTCCTGTGACATTGATCACAAGTCGTGGGAGTCAGTTGCCAGCGTTCGCCAGAGCTGGCGGGCAGCCATAAAGGCGGGGCTAAAGTGTGGCAAGTCGAAGAGACTTAGCAGTTGGCAGGAAAAAAGACAGAGGCGCAAGGGGAGAGCCAACTGTGTAACAGCCCTGACAACCAATTTTATCTGCAGCACCTGTGGAAGAGTCTGTCACTCTAGAATTGGCCTTTATAGCCACTCCAGGCGCTGCTCCACACACCACTGACCATCTCCAGGCACTTACCCATTGTCTCTCGAGATAAGGAGGCCAAAAGAAAAATAAAACTCTGTCCAGACCCCTCATGATTTTGAACACACCGAGCAGGTGTTGACCAATATAAAGGATGTAAATGTCAGGGAATTAAATATTTTCAACTCACAGTTGCATCAAACACTCCCAGGACAGGTATAGCACGGGTTAGAGACAGACTAAAGCTCCCTTTCCCTCTACATTGTCCCGATCAAACACTCCCAGGACAGGTACAGCCACATAGTTAAATACAGAGTAAAACTCCCTCTACTGTACCACTGACATTTCTCCGTGACTTGCAACAATTTTCTGAAGGTTCCTCCCAGTTGGTGCCCAGGACTGAATTGGGGACAGTCTTGTGCTGTTCCAACTCCGACCTGAGCTGTGACAGACCAAACTCGTCCTATACAGGAGGAAGCTAGAGGAGACTTTCACTCCATGAGTCTGTGCTGGATTGTTACCCCAATGGAAGGGTGAAAGGACTGTGTCTCATCAACTCTGTTTCATCTTCTCTTTCCCTGGTGTCCAATGCAGTTCCCTGGGGCTAGGCCGATGACCTTTCCTTTGCCAATACTCTTGAAGGTGTCTGGTTTTGTGTCTCTGGTTTTCCTTCACCTCTCGTTCCCCTACCCTGTTCCGCCTCTCACGGCACTCTTACTTACAGCAATGCAGTTCATCTCGTGCTGGACCAGCAACCCCAAGGTCGGGGTTCAAATCCCAACAGGGCAAACTGTGGAACTGAATTCAATAAATCTGATGATTTGTGGCCGGCAGATTCACTCATGCCCTTCAGGGAAGGGAACCTGTCGCCTCCGTATAGTCTGGGTCTACACATGACTCCAGTTCCACTGTCTATGGTTTTCTGAATGCATTGATCACCTCTAGACTTGACTTCAAGAACACAAGAATTAGGAGCAGGAGTAGGCCATTCAGCCCTTCGAGCCTGCTCTGCCATTCAATGAGTTCATGGCTGATCTTCTACTTCAACACCATTTTCCTGCACTATCCCCATATCCCTTGATGTTTTTAATATGTCGAAATCTATCGATCTCAGTCTTGAACATACTCAACGACTGAGCCTCCACAGCCCTCTGGGGCAGAAAATTCCAAAGATTCACCACCTTCTAAGAGAAGAAATTTCTCCTCTATTCCAGTGTTTTTTTTATTCTTAAATAAAAGCAAAATACTGCGGATGCTGGAAATCTGAAACAAAAACAAGAAATGCTGGATTCACTCAGCAGGTCTGGCAGCATCTGTGGAAAGAGAAGCAGAGTTAACATTTCGGGTCAGTGACCCTTCTTCGGAAGAAGGGTCACTGACCCGAAACGTTAACTCTGCTTCTCTTTCCACAGATGCTGCCAGACCTGCTGAGTGAATCCAGCATTTCTTGTTTTTGTTTTTTATATTCTTTCTTGGGATGTGGGTGTTGCTGGCAAGGCCAGCATTTGTTGCCCATCCCAAATTGCCCTGGACAACTGATTGGTTTGCTCGGCCATTTCAGAGGGCAGTTAAGAGTCAACCACATTGCTGTGGGTCTGGAGTCACATGTAGGCCAGACCAGGTAAGGACATTAGTGAACAAGATGGGTTTTTACAACAATCGAAGAGAGTTTTAATTAATGAATTGAATTTAAATTCCACCAGCTGCCGTGGTGGGATTTGAACCCGTGTCCCCAGGGCATTAGCCTGGACCCCTGATTTACTAGTTCAGTGACGTTACCACTATGCCATCATCTTCCCGTATCCTAGCCAGCCTCCTACTTTCCACCCTCTAAACCTGAGCTCATCCAAAACTCTGCTGCCCATGTCCTATCTCGCACCGTCCCATTCACCCCTTGTGCTCACTGACCTACACTGGCTCCCCGTCTGGCAACGCCTCGATTTTAAAAGTCTCATCCTTGTTTTCCAACCCTTCCTTATTCCCTTCAGCCCCACAACACTCCGCGCTCCTGCAGTTTTGGCAACTCTCACATCTCCGATGTTGATTGCTCCACCATGGAAGGCTGTGTCTTCAGCTGCGAGGACCCTAAGCTCTGAACTTCCCTCCCTCAACGCCCCCCCCACTCCACCCCTCCCCAACCCCTGTCCTCCTTTTATAATGTTCTTTAACACCTTCAAATTTTTACAATTTCTTTAACTGAAACTTTTGGTCACTTGTCCAAGTGTGGCTCGGTGTCAAATTTTGTTTGATAACTCTCCTGTGAAATGCCTTGGGACATTTTACTACATTAAAGGTGCTTTATAAATTCAAGATGTTATTTCTATGTTTGAGTCATCCACTCAGTTATACAGTCCTCCTTAACTAAGGGGTGGGCAATAAATATGGTCTCACCAGTGTCTCTCAGCTCGCCCCTGAGCAGGTAGAAACTGGGAATACTGTTGCAGTATTGATCCCAGGTCATGCTTTTTATTATTCGTTCATGGGATGTGGGTGTTGCTGGCCAGGCCCGCATTTATTGCCCATCCCTAATTGCCCTTGAGAAGGTGGTGGTGAGCTGCCTTCTTGAACCGCTGCAGTCCATGTGGTGTAGGTACACCCACAGTGCTGTTAGGAAGGGAGTTCCAGGATTTTGACCCAGCGACAGTGAAGGAACGTGGATATAGTTCCAAGTCAGGATGGTGTGTGATTTGGAGGAGAACGTGCAGGTGGTGGTGTTCCCATACATCTGTGTATTAAATTGAAGATTTTGTCAGAGATCCCTGGATTCTCTGGGAAGGGCCCGCAGATCCCTGGATTCTCTGGGAAGGACCCGCAGATCCCTGGATTCTCTGGCTCATTCTCCCTCTCAGTAACTGATTGCTTTTATTTTGATCTTGGTGCATTGCAGCTTGTCCAAGTCCACGCTGGGATCACACGCTGTGTCTTAGTGACCCAGACACAGCGATTCTGATTGGAGGACAGGGGAGGCGGAAGAGCTACTGTAAAGATGGTCTGTGGAGGCTTGAAATCGGTGAGTGAATCAGGGTGGTGATTAACAGCTGAAGTAATTGTGTTCAGTTCTGGGCACTACACCTTGGGAAGGATGTACTGTCCTTGGGAGTGCAGCACAGATTCACCAGAATGATACCAGGGCTAAAAGGGTTAAATCATGAGGACAGGTTGCATGGACTAGGCTTGTATTCCCTATAGAAGATTAAAGGGTGATTGAATTGAGGAATTTGAGATGATTAAAGGATTTGATAGGGTGGATAGAGAGAAACTGTTTTCTCTGGCGGGGGGAGTCCAGAAAAAGGGGGCAGAACCTTAAAATTAGAGCCAGACTGTTCAGGAATGAAGCACTTCATCACACAGACGATTGGAAATCTGGAACTACCCCCGTCCACGCCCCCCCCCAAATAGCTGTTGAGACTGGGAGTCAATTGAAAATTTCAAAGCTGAGTTCAATAGATTTTTGTTGGGGAAGGGTATCGAGGGATATGGAACAATGGACTGTGGCAGTTTAAGAAGGCAGTTCACCATCACCTTCTCGAGTAATTGGGGATGGGCCTTGCCAATGATGCTCACATCCCATGAACAAACATTTTTAAAAAATGGAGTTGAGGGACAGATCCAGCAGCAAGATTCCTGGGAAACAAATGTCCCGCTGACACCCCAAACCTACCCTCACTAGGGCAGAAACACCAAAGAGCCCTTGGTTTGTGACCTGTACCACGAATGATTGCAATTTTTAAAAATATTTGTTTGTGGGATGTGGGTGTCACTGGCCAGGCCAGCATTTATTGGCCATCCCTAATTGCCCTTGTCAAGGTGGTGGTGAGCTGCCTTCTTGAACCGCTGCAGTCCATGTGGGGTAGGTACACCCACAGTGCTGTTAGGAAGGGAGTTCCAGCATTTTGACCCAGCGACAGTGAAGGAACGGTGATATAGTTCCACGTAAGGATGGTGTGTGGCTTGAAGGGGAACTTGCAGGTGGTGATGTTCCTATGCGTCTGCTGCCCTTGTCCTTCTAGTTGGTAGAGGTCGCAGGTTTGGAAGGTGCTGTCGAAGGAGCCTTGGTGAGTTGCTGCAGTGCATCTTGTAGATGGTACACACTGCTGCCACTGTGCACAATGGTGGAGTCAATGAGAGTGATGGATGGGGTACCAATCAAGCGGGCTGCTTTGTCCTGGATGATGTCGAGCTTCCTGACTGTTGTTGGAGCTGCACCCATCCAGGCAAGTGGCCAGGGGTGGGCAGCCGGTGCCAGACGACAGAGTGGGGGTGGGGGGGGGGGGGGAAGACAGAGGAGGATTGGGGGAGGGTAAGGGAGTGGGTCGGGGAGTGGGGCCGGTGGAGAGTGGCGCAGTGGTTAGCACTGCAGCCTCACAGCTCCAGGGACCCGGGTTCGATTCTGGGTACTGCCTGTGTGGAGTTTGCAAGTTCTCCCTGTGTCTGCGTGGGTTTTCTCCGGGTGCTCCGGTTTCCTCCCACAAGCCAAAAGACTTGCAGGTTGATAGGTAAATTGGCCATTATAAATTGTCACTAGTATAGGTAGGTGGTCGGGAAATATAGGGACAGGTGGGGATGTTTGGTAGGAATATGGGATTAGTGTAGGATTAATATAAATGGGTGGTTGATGTTCGGCACAGACTCGGTGGGCCGAAGGGCCTGTTTCAGTGCTGTATCTCTAATCTCTAAACCTCCTTATGTGACAAATCAGATTTAGCCTGATAATACTCCCGTCGAGCGCCTTAGGATTTTTTTTACTACATTAAAGGTGCTATATAAATGCAAATGTTGTTGTGACTGGGACGCGATCATTTGGGGAAAGATGTTGGAGGCTGCACGAGGGAGAACAAGCAGAGTAACAATAATCGTGGATTAATAATTCAGAGAAAGTGATTCCAATCTCACCGTGGCAGTTTAAGAATTTGGATTCAGTTTGTATATATTTAAAAAGAAATCTAGCAGAGACCTGCAAAACTAGTATCTTTATTGCAACAGTACTTTTAAATCCTCCATCCCACCCCTTCTTTCTATGCCATCCCCATCCCCATCCCATCTCTCCCAGCCCGTCCCAATCTCTTTTCAATGTCTCAGTAGCATTTATCTTGGGAACAGCAGGAAACAGACTGAGAATCAGAACCACTCTGTCCTGGCGGGGGGGGGGGGGGGGGGGGGGGGGGGGGGGGGGGGTGCATTCTCAGCCCCCCTCCTCAATGAAGCTTTTATATACGGTGCCTTTAAAATGGAATAAAATCACTTCACAGATGCAAAGGAAACTGAAATCAACTAAGGCTCAGTGGCTTTTAAGGCAGGCCGTAAGGGAACAGAGAAAGGTGGAGAGGTTTAGGGAAGGAATTTCAGAGCTTAGGACCCAGGCAGGTTCTAATGGTGCAGTGATGGGTGTCAGGATGGGCAACAGATCAGGCATGGAGGAGCAGACAGATCTCAGAGGGCTGAAGGCGGTTACAGGGACAGAGACAAGCGAGGCCATGGAGGGATTTGAAAACAGGGATGAGAATTTTCGATTTGAGATATGGAGAGTTGGTCAGTGTTCCTCCACCGGCCCCACTCCCCGACCCACTCCCTTCCCCTCCCCCAATCCTCCTCTGTCTCCCCCCCCCCCCCCCCCCCCCCCCCTCACTCTGTCGTCTGGCACCAGCTGCCCATCCCTGGCCACCTGGCCCCTCCCCCTGCCACTTCCTTCACCCCGGAGCTTCCCTCCACCTCCCCAAACATCTCCCCATCTCCCCCTCCCTCATTACTGTTGAGTTCTTCAATGAATTTCAGTCAACACCAAAGCAAACCTCAGAACTGTGACTCAAATCGCCCTCCCAGTAAAGTCTGTCATTCAGAGTGGTCAATCTTTCCATTGCACAGTTTATTTAAATTTATCTCCTGTAAAGATGTGTTATCCATTTGAACTTTGATCTCAATGACCTCTAATATTTGTCCTTTTTGAGCAGACAATGGTGATAATTTCTGGTTTCCCTTGGAAACGACCTCAACGATGACCATCCCAATTCCTCGGAGTGTCTGCGGCCACTCAGCCACGTATGACCCTGACACCAAACGCATTTACATTTTTGGGGGGAAGAAAGATGAAGAATGTTTCAATAATGTCTACATCCTGGACACCTTGACCTGGAAGTGGTCCTTTCTGATTGTAAGTAGAAACTTCCGTCAATGTTTTCAGGTCACTGTTTTGTTCTTCCTGTGATCATAGCAAAAGGAGCAGGCCATTCAGCCCTTCCATCCTGTTCCACCATTTAATCAGATCATAGCTGATCTACCAACCTTGGTGGTTGTTATTCTTGAGACGTGGGCATCGCTGGCAGGGCCAGCATTTATTGCCCTTCCCTAATTGCCCTTGAGCAGGTGATGGTCAGTCGCCTCCAACTGAGTGGCTTGCTCGGACATTTCAGAGGGCAGTTAAGAGTCAACCACATTGCTGTGGGTCTGGAGTCACATGTAGGCCAGACCAGGTAAGGACAGCAGATTTCCTTCCCTAAAGGACATTAGTGAACCAGATGGGTTTTTACAACAATCGACGATGGTTTTACAACAATCGACAATGGTTTCATGGTCACCATTAGACTAGCTTTTTAATTCCAGATTTATTAATTGAATTCAGATTTCACCATCTGCCATGGTGGGATTCGAACCCATGTCCTCAGGGTATTAGCCTGGGCTCTGGATTACTAGTCCAGTGATATTACCACTATGCCACCACCTCCCCGCTCACTGCTGGGCTAATATCGGTCAGAGGCACCTGGGGAAATGCCTGATTGAGCAAGGATTCGGTGTTTTTTATTTATTCAAAAGATGTGGGCATCACTGGCAAGTCCAGCATTTGTTGCCTCAGTTGCCCTTGACAACTGAGTGGCTTGCTGGGCCATTTCAGAGGGCAGTTAAGAGTCAACCACATTGCTGTGGGTCTGGAGTCACATGTAGGCCAGACCAGGTAAGGACAGCAGATTTCTTTCCCTGAAGCACGTGAGGGAACCAGATGGGTTTTTATAACAATCCAGTAGCTTCATGATCATTATTAATGAGACTAGCATTTCATTCCAGATTTATTAATTAATTGAATTTAAATTCCCCAGCTGCTATGGTGGGATTTGAACTGGTATCCAAGCCTCTGGATTAATAGTTCAGTAACATTGTCACTCTGCTACTGTCCCCGTAACCTTAACCCTTAATAGCCATACCTAACAAAAATCTATCAATCTTTGTTCTGACATTTTCAATTGACCCCCAGCCTCAACAGCTTTTGGGGGAGAGAGAGAGAGTTCCAGATTTCCATTCCCCTTTGTGTGATGGCGTGCTTCCTGACAACACCCCTGAATGGCCTGGCTCGAATTTCAAGGTGATGCCCCCTTGTTCTGGACTCCCCGCACCAGAGGATAAATAGAGAAAAACTAACAACTCATTTAATAATCTTAAACACCTCAATTAGATCACCCCTTAATCTTCCAAACTCAAGCCGAGTCTATCAACTTTTCATAATTTAACCCTTTTAGCCCAGGTATCATTCTGGTCAAACTGTGCTGCACCCCCTCCATGGATAATACATCCTTCCTAAGGTACGGTGCCCAGAACTGAACACAGTTACTCCGGATGGGGTCTGACCAGAACTGAACACAGTCACTCCAGATGGAGTCTGACCAGAACTGAACACAGTCACTCCAGATGGGGTTTGACCAGAACTGAACACAGTTACTCCAGATGGGGTCTGACCGGAACTGAACACAGTTACTCCAGATGGGGTCTGACCAGAACTGAACACAGTTACTCCAGATGGAGTCTGACCAGAACTGAACACAGTTACTCCCGATGGGGTCTGACCGGAACTGAACACAGTTACTCCAGATGGGGTCTGACCGGAACTGAACACAGTTACTCCGGATGGAGTCTGACCAGAACTGAACACAGTTACTCCAGATGGGGTCTGACCGGAACTGAACACAGTTACTCCGGATGGAGTCTGACCAGAACTGAACACAGTTACTCCGGATGGGGTCTGACCGGAACTGAACACAGTTACTCCGGATGGGGTCTGGCCGGAACCGAACACAGTTACTCCGGATGGGGTCTGACCGGAACCGAACACAGTTACTCCGGATGGGGTCTGACCGGAACCGAACACAGTTACTCCGGATGGGGTCTGACCGGAACCGAACACAGTTACTCCGGATGGGGTTTGACCGGAACCGAACACAGTTACTCTGGATGGGGTTTGACCAGGGCTCTGTTTAGTGAAACATCTTTCAGCCCTTTGGCTTCCAGCTCTCTCGAGATAGAGGCCAACATTCCATTAGCCTTTTTTTTTGTACCTTTAGTGATTTCTGTACTTGCACCCCTCAAACTCTCTGCTCCTCCACAGTTCCTAGCGTCTCATCATTTAGAAAATACTCTGATCTATCTTTCCAAGGTCCAAACTGGATGGTCTCGCACCTTTCCCCCACACTGACTTCCATCTGAGAGCTTCTCCTACTCACTGATTCTTTCAATGGTCCCTTTCTAACTTTCTGCTCCCAGCAGCATTATTTATAACCCGAGTCAGTTGAGACTGCGCCACTTTGAGCAGAGCAACTCCTCTTCATGTGTGTGAGTTCCAACACGGGTAGGTGGGTGGGGTGAGGGGGAACGACAAACTTCTTGATTTCAATCTTTTAGCTACAGCTGACAGGCTGAGGGATTGTATGGTCTCCCACCCCCCTGAAACAGTGAGGGTAGGTTTGGCGGAGTCCAAGGGACACCCATTTCCCAGGCCTCTAAGTTGTCTGAAGAGCCATAGTTGGTGCCTGGACTGATGGGAGGCATTTTGCAGTGAAGCCTGGGTTGGATGATCCTCTTTATCAACTTCACTGCATTAGCCGCACTCCGGGCAGGATTAAATTACACAGTTTCCGCCAGCTAAACTAAAGCAGAATATTGCAGATGCTGGAACTCTGAAACAAAAAACAGAAAATGCTGGAAATACTCAGCAAATCTGGCACTATCTGTGGAGAGTGAAACAGAGTTAACATTTCAGGTCTATGATCTTTCATTAGAGCTCACCAGTTAATTCAGTTTGACTCCTGTTCTGTCCTGGAGTGGTGCAGATTGTTGGCTTTCACGGAATCACAGAATTGTTAGAGCACAGAAGGAGGCCATTCGGCCCATCGTGTCCACACTGGCTCTCTGAACGAGCAATTCCCTTAGTCCCATTCCCCTGTCTTCTCATAACCCTGCACATTCTTCCTTTTCATATAGCTGTTTTATTTGAATTGCTTTGGATCTAAAGCCTTCCCCAAGTAACACAGGATGTTTCATTACAAATAAACACACCACTCATGCGTTCCAAGTCGATTCACCAAATTATTTGCCCAAATGAGAGGGGAAACGGGACCTTGGTTTAATGTCTTATTTGAAAGATGACACGTCTGGCAGTGCAACACTTCCTCGGGCCACCCTCCGACTGTGCAGCGCTCATTAATATTAATTAATCTGGGAAAAGATAAACAGAATGTGACAGGAAAGGACAGAATCTAAGAGTAAATCAACAGATGAGGCTAAAGGTTACAAAAATAATAAAAGGACAAAACTAAAGGCTCTGTATCTGAATGCACGTAGCATTCCAAACAAAACAGATGAACTGAGAGTGCAAATAGAAATAATTAAGTACAATCTGATAGCCATTACAGAGACATGGCTACAGGATGACAGATTGGGTTCCTGAATATTGAAGGGTACATGGCATTTAAGAGGGACAGGAAGCTCGGAAAAGGTTAACTAATGATGGTATTAGCACAATAGAGAGGGATGACCTAAGTTCAGGAAACCAGGATGTAGAAACAGTTTGGGTGGAGATGAGAAATCATAAAGGCAAGAAGTAACTTGTGGAAGTGTACAGGCTACCTAACATTAACCACAGTCGGACAGGGTATAAAGGAAGAAATAATGGTAGCTTGTCAGAAAGGTACAGTGATAATTATGGGGGATTTTAACCTACATATAGACTGGAAAAATCAGATGGGCAGAGGTAGCCTAGATGAGGAGTACATAGAATGTTTTTGGGATAATTTCTTGGAACAATATGTTCTGAAGCCAACCAGGGAGCAGACTATACTATACCTGGTATTGTGCAACGAGATAGGATTAATGACCCCATAGTTGAGGCGCCCTTAGGTAGCAGTGATCATAATATGGTTGAATTTTACATTCAGTTTGAGGAGAGAAGAGTGGGTCCAAGACCAGTATTTTCAACTTAAATGATGGCAATTATGAGGGCGTGAAAGCAGAGCTAGCTAAAGTGAACTGGCAAATCAGGTTAAGGGATAGGTCAACAGAGATGCAGTGGCAGACATTTAAGGGGATATTTCAGAATACACAATAGATATATTTCAATGAGTAAGAAAAATTCCAAGGGTGGGACCTGCCATCCGTGGTTAAATAAAACAGTTAAAGATAGTATCAAACTTAAAGAAAAAGGCTATAATTGCGCAAAGATGGGAGGCAGGTCAGAAGATTGAACAGAATATAAAAAAAACAGCAAAGAATGACCAAAAGATTGATAAGGAAGGTAAAATTAGAGTACGAGAGAAAGCTAGCTAGAAATATAAAGACAGATAGTAAGAGTTTCTAAAGATATTTAAAAAAGAAAAGTTAACAAAGTGACCGTTTGTCCTATAGAAAGTGAGTCTGGGGAATTAATAATGGATAATAAGGAGATGGCAGATGAATTGAACAGATATTTTGCATTGGTCTTCACTATTGAGGATACAAGTAACATCCCAGTATTAGCTGTAAGTCAGGAAATGGAAGGGAGGGAGGAACTCAAGGAAATTACAATCATCAGGGAAGTGATACTGAACAAATTGTTGGAGCTGTGGGCTGACAAGTCCCTGGGTCCTGATGGACTTCATCCTAGGCTGTTAAAACAAGTGGCTAGTGAGATAGTTGATGCGTTAGTTTTAATTTTCCAAAATTCCCTAGATTCGGGAAAGGTTTCGTTAGATTGGAAAATAGTGAATGTAACTCCTTTATTCAAAAAGGGAAGGAGACAGAAAGCAGGAAACTACAGGCCAGTTAGCTTAACATCTGTCATAGGTAAAATGTTAGAAGCTATTATTAAAGATGTTATAGCAGGGCATTTAGAAAAAATCAAGGTAATCAGGCAGAGTCAACATGGCTTTGTGAAAGGGAAATCAAGTTTAACCAACTTATTGGAGTTCTTTTGAGGGGGTTACACGTGCTATGGATAAAGGGGGACCCGGTGGATGTATTGTACTTAGATTTCCAACAGGCATTCGATAAGTGCCACATCAAAGGTTATTACAGAAAATAAAAGCTCATGGTGTAGGGGGTAACATATTGGCATGGATAGAAGATTGGCTAGCTAACAGGAAACTGGCATAAAAGGGTCATTTTCTGGTTGGCAAGATGTAACAAGTGGTGCGCCACAGGGATCTGTGCTGGAGCGTCAACTTTTTACAATTTATATAAATGACGGATGAAGGGACTGAAGGTATGGTTACTAAATTTGCTGATGACACAAAGATAGATAGGAAAGTAACTTGTTAAGAGGACACAAAGGGATATAGATAGATTAAGTGAGTGGGCAAAGACCTGGCAAATGGAGTATAATGTGGGAAAGTGTGAAATTTTCCACTTTGGCAGGAAGAATAAAAAAATCATATTACCTAAATGGTGAGAGATTGCAGAGCTCTGAGATGCAGAGGGATCTGGGTGTCCTAGTGTATGAATTGCAAAAGGTTAGTATGCAGGTACAGCAAGTAATTAGGAAAGCTAATAGAATGTTAACGTTTATTGTGAGGGGAATTGAATACAAAAGATATACTTCTGCTATACAGGCCATTGGTGAGACCACATCTGGAGTACTGTGTACAGTACTGGTCTCCTTATTTAAGGAAGGATGTAAATGCGTTGGAGGCAGTACAGAGAAGGTTTACTAGACTAATACCTGGAATGGGCAGGTGGTCTTATGAGGAAAGATTGGACAGGCTAGACTTGTATCCGCTGGAATTTAGAAGAGCAAGAGGTGAATTGATTGAAACATATAAGATCCTGAGGGGTCTTGACAGGGTGGATGTGGAAAGGATGTTTCCCCTTCTGGGAGAATCTAGAACTCGGGGTCACTGTTTAAAAATAAGGGGTCACCCATTTAAGACAGGGATGAGGAGAAATGTTTCTCTGAGGGTCGTGAGTCTTTGGAATTCTCTTCCTCAAAAGGCGGTGGAAGCAGAGTCTTTGAATATTTTTAAGGCAGAGGTAGCTAAGCAAGGGGGTGAAAGGTTATCGGGGCTGGGTGAAAATGTGGAATAATCAGTTCAGCCATGAACCTATTGAATGGTGAAGCAGGTTCAAAGGGCCGAGTGGCCTACTCCTGCTCCTAATCTGTATGTTCATATGCTCCCTCTGGATTGCACTGGAGTGTCAACCTGGGTTTTGGGCTGATGCCTTGAACAGAACTCAAACCTGCAACCTGCTCTTTTGGGAGAAGTGGTACCACCCAGCAAGCCACAGGTGACACTTGCCCATCAAGATACTGGGGCAAGCTACCTCATTCCTCAGCGTCAGGATCTGCTCTGAAGTTCCTACAACCTCTCAGGTAAATGATCCCACAATTTGGCGAATCGATGTCCGAGCACACAGTTGTGAGTTTCTAACCTGACATATACTGATGTCTTGATATTTAAAACTCTCATCCTTGTTTTCAAATCCATCCATAGCCTCGCCCCTCCCAATCTCTCTAATCTCCACTAGCCCCGCCCCTCCCAATCTCTCTAATCTCCACTAGCCCCACAACCCTCCCAATCTCTCTAATCTCCACTAGCCCCACAACCCTCCCAATCTCTCTAATCTCCACTAGCCCCACAACCCTCCCAATCTCTCTAATCTCCACTAGCCCCACAACCCTCCCAATCTCTCTAATCTCCACTAGCCCCACAACCCTCCCAATCTCTCTAATCTCCACTAGCCCCACAACCCTCCCAATCTCTCTAATCTCCACTAGCCCCACAACCCTCCCAATCTCTCTAATCTCCACTAGCCCCACAACCCTCCCAATCTCTCTAATCTCCACTAGCCCCACAACCCTCCCAATCTCTCTAATCTCCACCAGCCCCACAACCCTCCAAGATATCTGCACTCTAATTCCTTCCTAAACTTCACCGCTCTACACCTCACTTTTCTACTTTCGGACGCTCCTTTAGACCAACCACTTTGACCATGCTTTTGGTCATCTGCCCTAATATTTCCTTATATGGCTGTCAAATTTCGTCTGAAGTGCCTTGGGATGTTTTACTATGTTAAAGATGCTATATAAATGCAAGTTGTTCTTGGCTGTCTGTGGCACAGCACCGTTAATGGAGACCCTCTGCCTTCTCGATCCTAGGGGAAGGGCAAGGTGCCGACACTGGCCTATCACAGTGCGACCGTCTTCCAGCGGGAGCTGTTTATATTTGGTGGGCTTCTTTCCCGGCCGCCACTGACCGCGGAAACATGCAGCAACACGCTCTACATCTTCAACCCTGAGCATGAGATCTGGTACCAGCCCATTGTGGTGGGAGAGAGACCACTCCCTCGGTACGGGTGAGTCACCTGCGTGATCTGACACAGCAAGGTACCAGGATTTATAGAGTTGGAGGTCAGTCAGGTTTTGTTTTTTTTTAAATTAATTCTCAGGATGTGGGATTCAAGGCCATTATTTATTGCTCATCCTTAATTTTCCTGATAAGGTGGTGGTGGGGATTCTTGAACCACTGGTAGTAGGTTTGGTACAAACTAAGTTACCACTTCAGATGACAGATAAGATAACCACATTGGTGTGGGGAGTGGAATGAAATGTTGGCCCAGACTGGGCAACAATGTGAAGTTTCCTTCCCTAAAGGACATTAATGAACCAGTTGGGTTTTTATGACAATCCAACAACTTCATGGTCGCTTTCACTCATCCCTGTTAATTTCCAGGGGATTGCTCCTCTTGTTGTGGTTAGCTTGGCTCAGATAGGAGCTCTCTCGCCTCCTGAATCAATTTGTGGGCCGCAAGCTCCTACAAATAGCAATGAGATGATGACTTGATAATCTCTTCATGATATTGGTTGAGGGATTAGATACTGGACCCAGGATGCCAGGGAGAAATCCCTGCCTCTTTGAATAGACTGTGGGATCTTATAATTTTCCTGAGAGGGCAGACAGGGCCTCGGTGTGATATCTCATCTGAAAGATGGCACCTCAGTGCTACACTGGCAATGTTGACCTGGGGTTAATGGGTTCAAGTCTCTGGAGTGGGACTTGAACCCACAACGCTCGGAATCAGACAAAAGTGCAACCCACTGAGTTACTGACACCTGTACCTGGTGCGTTGGGGGCAGGGGGGGGGTGGGTTAGTCAGACTGGAACCTGATCTTGTCCTTGCCCAACAGGGGATGGTGGGACAAGGCAAAGGAAATCCGACTGTCCAGGATTTCCCGTCCCTTGCCCAGAAACTGCCAGCTCTGACGAGTGCAGCTCAGACCTGTTTAACAGATGCTTTTGTATTCCCTTTTATTTATCACCAGTCACTCAGGCACTCTTCTGGGAGATAAACTGATCCTGTTCGGTGGGAGTCGGAACCGAGTGTTTCTGAACGACCTTCATGTGTTGGATCTTGGTGAGCAGACTCCCGGATTTGGGATTAGGAACAGGAGGGGTATTGGTCGGGGTATTTAACGGAAACTGATTCCTGGTAAATTGATCCCTGATGGGTTCAAATCCCAAGGAGGGGGAATGAGGTTAAAAACGAGGAACTTGGGGGTTAAGAAGGGGAGTTAAAGAACTCTTCTCACATGAAAGGACATTAAATTATGGGAGATTTTTACCAGGATCGGACGTAAAAATGAGCGGCGTTAATCGGGCTGATCTACCTGAATCCGATCGAAATCGTGGACTAACCACAGGTGTTTGAGCCACTTGCACTAATTTTAAGAGAAAATGCTTCACACACACGAGAGATAAATGCACTTCACACCTCTGTACATACTTAACAAACATTTACACTGAGGAGTACAGTACAAACTGATTATTTCCTGGGTTAATGATCCAGAGGGCATAACCCCACCATGGGCCATTTGAGAATTTTAAAAATCTGGAAATAAAAAGCTGGTCTCAGTAAAAGTGACCATGAAACTGACAGATTGTCACAAAAAACCCATCTGGTTCATTGAGATCACATCATCAGTGTGTGTTTCATTTTTATTTAAGTTCACTAACAAGAAATGCAGTTATCCACATCTGGATTCCGAATTCAGAATATAGGAACAGGAGGAGGCGATTCAGCCTTTGAGCCTGTTCGGCCATTCAGTTAGATTGTGGCTGATCTGTGTCTTAACTCTATCTGTGGTTCCATCACCTTTAATACATTTACCTAACAAAAAAATTTATCAGTCTCACTTTTGAAATTTTCAGTTGACCCCCTCAGTCTGAACAGCTTTTTTTGGGGAGGGAGAGAGTTCTAGATTTCCACTAGCCTTTGTGTGAAGCGCTCCCTGAAATCACCCCTGAACAGCCCGGCTCTAATTTTAATGTTGTTCCACCTTGTTTTGGACTCCCCCCACCTACCTATCGAATTCTTTTATCATCATAAACCCTTAACAGATCAGCCCTTCTAAAACTCAAAGGAATACCAGCCTAGACTGTGCAAACTATCCTTGTAATTTAACCCTTTTTGCCCCAGTATCATCCTGGAGAATCTCCACAACGCCCTGTGGCTGGTGACGAATGTACTCGACACATGAGTTTAAAAAGTACAGGCTTACTTGGGCTTCGTGGCCCACTCATATTCTAGAAAGTTCCCGTGCACATGCCAAACCTCTGAGCATAGCTGGAGTGCTGAGAGACCGCACTCTGCCCTGAATTAGAAGGAAGTCATTCAGTCACTTGTTCTACTGGTTATGTCTGTGCAGGGTTATGTTCGAGCGGTGGGGGAGTGGGTGGTTTAATTTTGTGGTGAAGAATCCTCTCCAGATGGATTGTTTCTCAACCGAAACCCTGTCTATTTCTCCCAGGTTTCATGGAGTACGTGAAATTACAGATTGGGGGTTCTCCTGCGCCACGATGGTAGGTACCACTCCACAACATTGACTTGGACTGATCGGGCATTGGGGAATTTTGGGAGTGACAAGTCATCCACAGTTTTACGTGTCTGAGAGATCTTTGTCAACTGAGACAAACTGGTTAGTTCCTCAGGAGCATGATCCCTTCATTTGGTCCTTAAATTTGACAATCTCATTGACAGAACCTACAGGATCACCAGTGTGGATTAATGGGGCAGACAGTGAGAGCATTACAAACATATGAATTAGAAGCAGGCTCGAGGGGCCGAGTGGCCTACTCGGCCATTCAACAAGACCATGGCTGAGCTGATTGTAACCTCGACTCCACATTCCCACCTTCACCCCATTGCTTATCAAGAATCTATCTACCTCTGCCTTAAAAATATTCAAAGACTCTGCTTCCACTGCCTTTTGAGGAAGAGAATTCCAAAGACTCACGACCCTCTGAGAGAAAAAATTTCTCCTCATCTGTCTTAAATGGGTGACCCCTTATTTTTAAACAGTGACCCCTAGTTCGAGATTCTCCCACAAGGGGAAACATCCTTTCCACATCCACCCTGTCAAGACCCTTCAGGATCTTGTATGTTTCAATCAATTCACCTCTTACTCTTCTATCCAGTGGATACAAGCCTAGCCTGTCCAATCCTTCCTCCCATTCCAGGTATTTGTCTAGTAAACCTTCTTTGAACTGCTTCCAATGCATTTACATCCTTCCTTATATAAGGAGACCAGTACTGTACACAGTACTCCAGATGTGGTCTCACCAATGCCCTGTATAGCTGAAGCATAACCTCCCTACTTTTGTATTCAATACCCCTCACAATAAATGATAACATTCTATTAGCTTTCCTAATTACGTGCTGTATCTGCAAACTAACCTTTTGCGATTCATGCACTAGGACACCCAGATCCCTCTGCATCTCCGAGCTCTGCAATCTCTCACCATTTAGATAATATGCTTCTTTTTTATTCTTCCTGCCAAAATGGAGAATTTCCCACTTTCCCACATTATACTCCATTTGCCAGAGCTTTGACCACTCACTTAACCTATCTATATCCCTTTGTAGCCTCCTTATGTCCTCTTCACAATTTACTTTCCTGCCTATCTTTGTGTCTTCAGCAAATTTAGCAACTAGACCTTTGAGCCCTTCATGCAAGTCATTTATATAAATTGTAAACAGTTGAGGCCCCAGCATACCACTTGTTACATCTTGCCAACCAGAAAATGACCCATTTATGCCTACTCTCTGTTTCCTGTTAGCTAGCCAATCTTCTATCCATGCCAATATGTTATCCCCTACACCATGAGCTTTTATTTTCTGCAATAACCTTTGACATGGCACCTTATCAAATCATGCATTAGGGTACACTCTTCTGAATTTGGAACTGGACATAATATTGGGGTAAAATATGTGGTCTTGCTCTGTATCTAACCCCGTGTGGTGCCTGTCCTGGGAGTGTTTGATGGGGACAGTGTAGAGGGAGCTTTACTTTGTCTAACCTGTTTTTTTTTTTTATAAGGTGGCCTTTATACCCCAGGCCCCCTTTATATACATTTTAAATAAATAACTTTATTAAAAACAGATAAATAAAACAAAACTCAAATTAAAATGCCATTCTCTGCATCAATGATGCACTACAGCCCCTGCGGTGCCTACCAGTCACTGAAGGCCTCAAGCGTACTGGTGGACACCTCACGCTCCTTCTCCAGGAATGTAACTTCGGAAGAGGGACAGGCAATTGGGGAGGACGGAACCCACCCCCCCCCCCACTCCCCCGACAGCCCGCAGCCTGGACCTGTGAATTGCCACCCTGGGCAGATCCAGAAGCAGACCGACGAGGAGATCCTCCTCCCGGCCCACGCCCCTCCACACCGGGTGCCCAAAGATCAGGAACAGAACTTGAGGAACAGCCCCTTCAAATACTCAGGGGGGCTGCAACACGGACTTGTCCAGGCCGCAGAAAGTACAGGCGGCCTGTGAGTCCGTGAACCTACTTAAAAATCTATTGCATGGAACTGCCCTGTGCAACACCCTCCACCCCAGGACCCCGATGTAAAGGGGGAGGACTCCCGCGAAGAGATACCTTCAGGGTTTCCCTCGCCGCCAGATGGTAACACTGACTGCCACAGCGTGTCCGGGCAGCAGACGAGGGTGAGGAGGTGGAGAGTGTGCAGGAGCAGCCCATACAGGAAACCCTCCACGCCGATTGGAATGGCACGGAGGGCATTTCCGAGAGGTGGCTCGGGTTGTGCGGGACCGGCTCCCGAGGATGGTTTCGGGGCCTGGGTCTGATGAGCAGTTCCAGCCGAGTGGGGATCAGCTCGGCTGAGAGCACTCCAACTCCCGAGCCCCCTCGTCATCTGCAGTGGGGGGCTTTGGCTACTCCGCCCGCCGGTCCATCCCCGGAGTTGGCTGCCCGGACAGCCGAGGCGCTCACCTCCGCCGGTGGGGGAGCGCCCTGACTGGAGGCGACCATGTTCCAGACTCTGAATAGATGCTGGTAAAAGACGGGCAACTCCCTCAGAGGCGTGGCTAACGGACTCCACCGGGAGCTGCGTATCATCTTGAAGGCAGTGCCCCTGGTGGAAAAAATACTTCACCAGCGCACATCATCTGGGAGGACGCTCGACGTACAGGTATCTCTGAAGGGTCCGAAGGCGGAGAGTTGCAGCCTGGGTGCACACCAGCGACTGGCCGCCCTCCTCGATCGGGAGACTCAGGACCGCAGCAGAGACCCAGTGTTTCCTCCTGCCCCAGAGGAAATAGACAAGTTTCTTCTGGATCTTGGTGGCAAATGCAGGGGGTGGGGCCAAAGTGACCAGCGCTCGGCCCCTGTAGGAAAGCACTCGGAGCAGTCCTGTCCAGCGCCCCAGCCGAGTGGTGACTTTTGCCTCCAACTCCTGCCAGTTTGCCGGCCAGGCTTCCTCAGCAGGGCTAAGGTGAACTCCCAGATAGAGGAGGTGCATGGTGCTCCACGCAAAAGGTGTTAACTCCTCTGTCAGGGAGTCCGCCCGCCACTGACCAACCAGGAGTCCGGAACATTTCTCCCAATTGATCCTCATGGAGGACGCGGCAGAAAAGGTCTGCTGGCAGTCGCGCATCCTCCGCAAGTCAACGGGATCTGTGACTGTGAGGAGTATGTCATTGGTGTAAGCCGAGAACGACCTGCATGGCTGGCTCGCGCAGAGCCATCCCGTCAACCTCCTGTGAAGCAGGCACAAGAAGGGCTCCATACAGATGGTATACAATTGGCTGGACATGGGGCATCCCTGACGCACTCCTCTCCCAAAGCGAAGGGGCGCCGTCAAGGACCCGTTAACTTTAACCAGACACTCTGCGGCGGTGTATAAAAATTGGACCTGGGCCACAAAATGCGGCCCGAGTCTGAACGCGTGCAGAGTCCCGAAAAGGTATTCGTGAAACATCCCTGTCCAATGCCCCCTCCTGATTGAGGGAGAGAGAGGCGACCGACAGACCAGTCCTCTGGGAAAGTTGGATCGGGTTCCGGACCAGGTGGATGGTGTTCTGGATGGTCCGGCCCGGGACCGTGTTGGGGTGGATCATGTGGGCCAGCATGGAGCCCAAGTGGCTAGACAAAGCCAGGGCAAAGATCTTATAATCCGTGCTGAGGAGGGAGACCGGACGCCAGTTCTTAAGCAGGCGGAGATCGCCCCTCTTTGGCTGCAGGACGATGACCGTGCTGTGACATGAGAGAGGGGCATCTCCCCGGTTGCCAGGCTTTCCCCCAGGACCTGCGCGTAATTGCCCCCCAGAACGTCCCATTAGACCCTGAGGAACTCCAAGGTCAGCACGTCCAGCCCTGGGGATTTGCCCCTTGAGAGCTGGTGGCGGGTACCAGTCAGCTCCGCCAACGTAAACGGAGCCTCCAATCCATCGGTGTTCTCCAGGCTGACCTTTGGCAAGTCCTCGCTGGACGGATCTGGAGAGAACAATGCACTGTAATAAGTACGGACCAGGAGGCCCATTCCCTCCGGATCCGTGATGGAGGATCCGTCGTCGGCCAGCAGCTCGACGAGCTGCTTACGGACACCCCGCCATTTTCCCAGTGAGTAGAAGAAGGGTGAGGCGCGGTCCAAATCTTCCAGGATCTGGATCCGCGACCTCACGTACGCGCCTCGAGACCCTATGAGCTGCAGGTCCCTCAGCGTGCCCTTTTCTTTATAAGCCTGCCACAGGGCCGGGTCTGCGACGGCATGACCGAGGCGGGATTCCAAGTCGAGCACCTCCCTCTCCAGGCGCCCGATGTCGGCTTCCCGCCTCTTGGTCGACCCCTTTGCATACTCCTGACAGAAGACACGGATGTGAGTCTTTCCCACATCCCACCATAGCCTCAAGGAGGGGAAGCCCCCCTGCTTCCTTCTCCAGTCGGCCCAGAATCAATGGAAACGAGTCCTGGAATCGCTTGTCCTCCAGCAGCCGGTTGTTAAAGAGCCAGTACACGGGTCCCACCCGCGTGCTGAACGGAGTGAACTCCGCCCACTCCAGGTGCTGGTCCAAGCACGGCACCAGCCGCATGGAGGCTGCTGAGACGTGGGAGATGTACACCTGCGAAAAGTAGAGTCTTGGATAAAGAGATGGCGGCGGAAGGAGTACACATGCTAGAGGCTGTTCTCCCGAAGACCGAGTGGGACTGGGGTGATCCCCAACCTCACCTCCCCCAGATGGTACAGGCGGGAATAAAGGGCAGGATGTTGGATAGCTTGAACCACTGTGCAGTGACCCCCAGAGGGTCCACATCAGGAAAGTCCCACCCACAGTGATCCCTTTACTCAGGGCCAGGGACACTGCCCGCTCGGTCTTCAGGAATAACACAGCCTTCCCGTACATCTTTGAGGCTGCAACAATGGCTGAGGGGCCGACAACCTCAGCCATTGCCTTTACGCAGGCCTCAATGGACATGTTGGGGTGGGGGTAGCTCTTCACCCCACATGGATGTTATTAATTTAAAAGAATCCGGGACCACATGGGCAGCCACAGAGGCTGTAGCTGCACAGGTAGTGGAGGGCCCCACCACCGGTGATAAAGCGGTTGCCATGGGTCCAAGAACTAAACCCACCCCGAATTGTAGGCTTGCTGATCAACCAAAATGAAAGGTTCACAAGAAATAGTGGGAAAAAAAAAACAAACACCAGGTTAGGGGAGAGGCTGAGGGTATAAAGGAGAAGGAAAGACAGGCTGTAAGGGATGACTTGCTCTCAGGAGGTGGTGCACACAGCATACTTAAAACAGTCTTTGCCAGCACTCTTGATCTTCATGTTGGGGGAGTTGTCTTCACCTGGATCAGCTGAAGCTGCCCAGGCACTATCTATCCCCTTCCGTCTCTTTAGCCGGGCAGCTTCAGCTGACCCAGGCTGGGCAATTGGGGTGGGGAGGAAGCTTCCCTGTGTGCTTATTGCAGCAACACAGATCCCTACAGAATTTGTAGTCACACCCCTTGTTGCTTTGGCCACTTGTTCCTCTCCCAGTCCATGCAAAGAATATTTCTGGTGTCCAGCACTCATCTGCAAACAAAGCATTGTTTCAAAAAAAAAGTCTCTTTCTTCACTGTAAAGGTAAAAGTTGTTCAAGCTTTCCTCTGCTTGGTTGTAACTGCTCTCCCTCTGCTCAGTGTAATTCCTCTCTCCGCCTCTGCAACCTCCAACTGCTACCAGCACTGTCAGCTGAGGCTCATTGCTGCAATCAGTACTCAGCACCTCCAATTAAGCAACAGCCAATCCCATGCTGTATCTGTCCTGGGAGTGTTTGATGGGGACAGTGCAGAGAGAGTTTGACCCTGTATCTAACCTGTTTCTTTCGTACCTGCCCTGGGACTGTTTGATGGGACAGTGTGGACACTGTGATGAATGAGTTTAGCTTTCCATGAAAGGAAGGCATGACCAACCTCCCAAATTGGCTGCTGTGTTTCCAACATTACAACACTTCAGAAAGTATTTAACTGGCTGTAAAGTCCTTTGGGATATCTGGGGGTTGTGAAAGGCGCTATAAAAATGCAAGTCTTTCCTTTTCTAGTCGCCATGCTGCTGTGCCTCTGTGTGGTAACAAGGTTCTGATCAGCGGTGGATATAATCTGACTGGTGCCCTGCAGGATTTGTTCATCTTCAATATAGGTAAGGCACTGAGAGCATTGCAGCTTCTGGTTGTGAAGCTGTGGATTGGTTATACCAGAAGCTTACACGGATGGGGGATGGGGGCCACTCTCTCTGTCACTGCACTCTGGGGAATCTACTGCTCCAATGGGTTTGAAGCTTCCATTCACCACTGTTGGATTTCTGGAGCTGTGATGCAACCCTTTTTTACAACTCTTCTTGCTGGCAAGCCATGGAGGTGGGGCTTTCCCAGAATGCACAGGGCTAGTGAAAGGACCCTGTTAAAGCTCTGAAACTAATGGTCCTGTTCGTTCTCTCCTTAAACCCTTCCACCCCCACCCCCCCCCAAACCCCATCACCTTCCTGTGGGGGAGTGTGTGGTTTCCACTTAGTTACTACTCGCACTGACCTATCAGGAGCCGACTGTGGGGGGAATCACAGACCCAGAGCATTGCTGGCAGTGCAGCTTTTGAAACCGTTTGTAATTGCTCAGCCCTCAAAGGAACAGCAGGTCATTCAGGCCCTCAAGTGTGTTCCGCTGTTCAATTAGAGCATGGTTGATCTGTATTGAGATCCTCTGGTGAGACTGCTTTAGATACTCACTGTTATTGTACCAATGATACCTGAGGGCTGCAGGAAAGGAGAGGGATTCCGTCATTGAGACTGGTTGAGGGTCGCCAACCCTGTTTCATTGTCCTAGCGTCTCCCAGGATCAAAGACAGTCAGACTTGCATTTATATAGCGATTTTTTTTTTCCAGAGGACATCTCAAAGGGCTTTACAGCCAATCAAGTACTTTTGAAGTGCAGTCACTGTTGTAATGTAGGGAACATGGCAGCTAATTTTCGCACAGCAAGCTCCCACAAACAGCAATGTGATAATGACCAGATAATTTTTTTTGTGATGTTGGTTGAGGGATAAATAATAGAACACTGGGGAGAACTCCCTTGCTCTTCTTTTGAAACAATGCTATAGGATTGTTTATATCCACCTGAACAGGCAGACGGGGCCTCAGTTTAACTTCTCATCCAATAGACGGCACCTCCGACAATGCAGCACCCCCCTCCCTCCACCTCTGTCAGCCTTGACTTTTGTGCTCGAGCCCTGGAGGGGGAATTGAACCTGGAATCTCCTGAAAAGATTAATCTCCTGGACTCTCCTCCAAACAAACCCAGGAAAAAAAATCTTTGGAACATTTCATTCTGGCCGGACTCTCAACAATGCTTTGTGTGACCAGTGCCCAGCATACCATGGGAGCTTCGTGCTTATGCTCCACTAACATCCTGTAGCTAGAACAGTTTCTGGGGTATGGAGGATTGTGGGTATTGTAGCCACCATTAATGATTTACTTATCAGGTAACCAATGGGGGTGGAGCGAGAGATTCGTAGTCCAATCAAAGTTGGTGACCCTAGTGGGGACTGAGGTGAGTGCGCTGTCAGATTTCGAGATCTGAAAACAAAAAGGGACCCAGCTAGTGACCCAATGCTAACTTCTAAGCCTGATACAGTGACCCTAATCCTAAATCTATCTTATACCTGCTCTTCCCCCTCACCTTCCCCAGACACCTATAGTTGGAGCAGTCTGTCCCACCACACACTCTGCTCGGTGCCACGAGCAGGTCACAGCCTGGTGCATCTGAACTCGAGCCACTGCAGCACAGGGACCTGCCACATTCTGTTGGTCTTCGGGGGCTCAGACAACGCTGGGAAATTCTACAATGCCACAATTCGAGTCAATGTGGAGCTGAGTGAGGACTGAATGTTGATCCAACATCAATAGAAGGAATCATCCGCACGAGAGAGAATTGTGGGGATTAAACATCTGAGAAGGCTATGCGGTCCATACCTTCCTGATCATCAAATTGTGGAACAATCTTGCACTTAATATTAAAATTTACAGCTGGGGCCTCGTCTCCTTGTGTTAATGATCAAAGTAACAAGCCTGAATAACCAATCAGTACTGGCCGGGGGAGTGGCCAGACACACTCACCCTCTGGAAGCTGGGGTCTCCCATACAGAGGGCCTATAGTTTGTGGTTCTTGGACTGGTTCATGGTGGGTAGGTGTAAGGCAGTTGGTTTTGCATAGTATTTACAACATGGTATGAAGTATCTTTGGAGAGGGAGAGGGAATTTTCCAGAGTTCTTGAAATTGACCACATATGCAATTCTGGTAAGGCCAGCATTTATCATGTATCCCTAGTTGTCCTTGAGAAGCTGGTGGTGAGCCACCTCATGAACAGGTACAGAAAATATTCAAAAAGGCTAATGGAATGCTGGCCTTTACATCTCAAAGACTAGAATACAAGGGGGTAGAAGTTATGCTTCAGCTATACAAAGCTCTGGTTAGATCACACCCGGAGTTACTGTGAGCAGTTCTGGGCACCAAACCTTAGAAAGGGTATAATAGCCTTGGAGGGAGTGCAGTGTAGATTTACCAGAATGATACCTGGACCCCAAGGGTTAAATTACAAGGAGAGATTACACAATTTAAAGATAAGGTAAAGGAGTGATTTGATCAAAGTTTTTAAGATATTAAGGGGAATAGCTAGGGTAGATATAAACTATTTCTGCTGGTTGGAGTGTTTGGGACTAAGGGATACAGTCTAAAGTTTACAGCCAGACCTTCTCAGGAGTGAAATTAGGAAACACATCTAGACACAAAGGGTAGTAGAAGTTTGGAACTCCTTTGCAAACGGCAATTGATGCTCCAATAATTAATTTTAAATCTGAGATTGATAGATTTTTATTAACCAATGGTATAAAGGGATATGGGGCAATGGTGGGTACGTGGAGTTAGAACGCAGATCAGCCATGGTCTCACTGAATGGCCAAAAGGGTCGCGGTGCTATATGGCTGCTTCCTGTTCCTATGTTGCTTGATGCGCTGCAGTTCATGTTGCGAAAGTGCTCCCATAGTGCTGTTAGGTAGGAGGTTCCAGGATTCTGATTGAGCAATGATGAAGGAATGCTGATATACATCCAAGTCAGGATATTCAAGAAACTTTGGTGAGTTGCTACACTGCATCCTGTAGATAGTACATTACTGCAGCCACAGTGAAGGCAGTTGATGTTTAGGCTTGTGGAAGGGAGGGAAGTGCACAAGGTTCTACCCCCTGATAGTTACAGGGTGTGTTGAAGGCATTTTTCACATCTTTCTTCACATGAACAGCTTGGCTCATTCTTGCCTCTTCATTAGCATGGTGCAGGTTTGAACCCAACTCAGATTTGAACATTTAGTCAGGGTGTCACTACAGTGCCGTATTGAGGGAGTGCGACAGGATCAGGAGTGCTGACTTATTGGATTGACGTCATCTAGCCTAGTAGTAATCCTGTGACACAGCTTAAGCAAGGAGACACCACAGCTTGAAGGAAGACAGGGCCTCAGTTTAACAACTCATCTGAAAAACACCACCTTTGACACTATAGCACTCCCTTAGTGTCAGCCTGGATTTTGTACTCAAGTCCTCCAGAGTGAGGCTTGAGCAGGAGACACGAATTCAAATTCCACCATGTCAGCTGTAGAATTTGAATTCAATTAATGAATAAATCTGGAATAAAAAGCGAGTGTCAGTAATTTTGTTTTATTCATTCGTGGGATCTGGGTGTTGCTTGCCAGGCCAGCATTTATTGCCCATCCCTAATTGCCCTTGAGAAGGTGGTGGTGAGCTGCCTTCTTGAACCGCTGCAGTCCATTTGGGGTAGGTATATCCACAGTGCTGTTAGGAAGGGAGTTCTAGGATTTTGACCCAGCGACAGTGAAGGAATGGCGATATAGTTCCAAGTCAGGATGGTGTGTGACTTGGAGGGGAACTTGCAGATGGTGGTATTCCCATGCATTTGCTGCCCTTGTCCTTCTAGTTGGTAGAGGTCGTGGGTTTGGAAGGTGTTGTCTAAGGAGCCTTGGTGCATTGCTGCAGTGCATCTTGTAGATGGTACACACTGCTGCCACTGTGCGTCAGTGGTGGAGGGAGTGTATGTTTGAAGATGGGGTGCCAATCAAGCGGGCTGCTTTGTCCTGGATGGTGTTGAGCTTCATGAGTGGTGTTGGAGCTGCACCCATCCAGGCAAGTGGAGACTATTCCATCACAGTCCTGACTTGTGCCTTGTAGATGGTGGACAGGCTTTGGGGAGTCAGGAGGTGAGTTACTTGCTGCAGGATTCCTGGCCTCTGACCTGCTCTTGTAGCCACGGTATTCATATGGCTACTCCAGTTCAGTTTCTGGTCAATGGTAGCCTCTAGGATGTTGATAGTGGGGGATTCAGCGATGGTAATGCCATTGAATGTCAAGGGGAGATGGTTAGATTCTCTCGTCAGAAATGGTCATTGCCTGGCACTTGTGTGGCGTGAATGTTACTTGCCACCTATCAGCCCAAGCCTGGATATTGTCCAGGTCTTGTTGCATTTTTACACAGACAGTATCTGAGGAGTCAGGAATGGTGCTGAACATTGTGCAATCATCACCGAACATCCCCACTTCTGACCCTCTGATTGGAGGAAGGTCATTGATGAAGCAGCTGAAGATGGTTGGGCCGAGGACACTACCCTGAGGAACTCCTGCAGTGATGTCCTGGAGCTCAGATGATTGACCTCCAACAACCACAACCATCTTCCTTTGCGCTAGGTATGACTCCAGCCAGCGGAGGGGTTCCCCCCTGATTCCCATTGACCTCAGTTTTGCTCGGGCTCCTTGATGCCATACTCGGTGAAATGCTGCTTTGATGTCAAGGGCAGTCACTCTCACCTCACCTCTGGAGTTCAGCTCTTTTGTCCATGTTTGAACCAAGGCTGTAATGAGATCAGCAGCTAAGTGACCCTGGCGGAACCCAAACTGAGCGTCATTGAGCAGGTTATTGCTAAGCAAGTGCCGCTTGATGGCACTGTTGACACCTTCCATCACTTTACTGATTGAGAGTAGACTGATGGGGCGGTAATTGGCCGGGTTGGACATGTCCTGCTTTTTGTGTACAGGACATACCTGGGCAATTTTCCACATTGCAGGGTAGATGCCAGTGTTGTAGCTGTACTGGAACAGCTTGGCGAGGGGCGCAGCAAGTTTTGGAGCACAGGTCTTCAGTACTATTGCCGGAATATTGTCAGGGCCCATAGCTTTTGCAGTATCCAGTGCCTTCAGTCGTTTCTTTATCTCGTGGAGTGAATCGAATTGGCTGAAGTCTGGCATCTGTGATGCTGGGGACTTCAGGAGGAGGCCGAGATGGATCTCAACTCGGCACTTCTGGCTGAAGATTGTTGCAAATGTTTTAACCTTCTCTTTCGCACTGATTTGCTGCGCTCCCCCATCATTGAGGATGGGGATATTTTTGGAGCCACCTCCTCCAGTTAGTTGTTTAATTGTCCACCACCATTCACGGCTGGATGTGGCAGGACTGCAGAGCTTAGATCTGATCCACTGGTTATGGAATCGCTTAGCACTATCGCATGTTGCTTACACAGTTTGGCACGCAGATAATCCTGTGTTGTAGCTTCACCAGGTTGACACCTCATTTTGAGGTATGCCTGGTGCTTCTCCTGGCATGCCCTCCTGCACTCTTTATTGAACCATGGTTGGTCTCCTGGCTTGATAGTAGAGTGGGGGATATGCTGTGCCATGAGGTTACAGATTGTGGTTGAGTACAATTCTGCTGCTGCTGATGGCCCACAGCACCTCATGGATGCCCAGTTTTGCATTGCTGGATTTGTTCGAAATCTATCCCATTTAGCACGGTGATAGTGCCACACAACACGATGGAGCGTATCCTCAATGTGAAGGCAGGACTTCGTCTCCAGAAGGACTGTGCAGTGGTCACTCTACCAATACTGTCATGGACAGATGCATCTGCAGCAGGCAGATTGGTGAGAACGAGGTCAAGTATGTTTTCCCCTCTTGTAGGTTCTCTCATCACCTACTGCATACCCACTCTAGCAGCTATGTCCTTTAGGATGCGGCCAGCTTGGTGACCAACGGTGACCATGAAACTACTGGATTGTCATTTGAACTCCTCTTTACTATTATCCTTTAGTGAAGGAAATCTAGCACAAAGGAAGATGGTGTGGTTGTTGGTGGCCAGAAGTGGGGATGTTCATTGCTGGTTGCAGTGCTCTTTGCCATTCATAACTCCTCAGGTTCTGAAGCAGTCTGTATCCATGTTTTTTTTTTATTTGTTCATGGGATGTGGGTGCTGCTGGCTAGGCCAGCATTTATTGCCCATGGGAAGGCAGTGGTGAGCTGCCTTCTTGAACCGCTGCACTCCATGTGGGGTAGGAACACCCAGAGCGCTGATAGAAAGGGAGTTACAGGATTTTGATAACATTCAGGCTTGGAATGATAAGTGGAAAGTAACATCTCCAACGAGAGAGAACCTAACCATCCCCCTGTGCCATTCAGTGTTCTTGCCATTACTGAATGCCCCACCAACATCCTGAGGGTTACCATTGACCATAAATGTAACTGGACTAGCCCTGTAAATACTGTGGCTACAAGAGCAGGTCAGAGGCAGGAAACTCTGCAGCGTGTAATTCACCTCTCGACTGCCCAAAGCCTGTTCACCATCTACAAGACCTAAGGCAGGACTGTGATAGAATACTCTCCAATTGCCTGCATGAGTGCAGCTCCAACAACACAAGAACATCAATGCTATCCTGGTCAAAGCTTGATTGGTACCCCATCCACCACCTTCAACATTCACTCCCTCTACCAATGACAGCAGTTTGTACCAGTGACAAGATGCACTGCAGCAACTCACCAAGCCTCTGTCAACAGCACTTTCCAAACTTGCAACCTCTGCCATTTGGAAGGACAAGGGCAGCAGATTCATGGGAACACCACCACCTGCAAGTTCTCCTCCTAGTCACACACCATTCTGACTTGGAATTATATCATCATTTCACTGTCACTGGGTCAAAATCCTGGAACTCCCCAACAGCACTGTGGGTGTACTTATTCTCCATGTACAGCAGTCATTCAAAAATGAGGCTCACCACAACCTTCTCCAGGGTAATTAAGGATAGGCAACAACTGCTGGCCCATATCTCCTGAAAAAAATAAAATACTGGCTTCTGCCACAGTTCTACCCTCTAAGTCAATGCTGACAAGCTTGCAGAACAGTACCTCATCTTTTTCTCTTGGGCTTTCTCTTTGGGCATTGACTTTCACCATCTCAGAACTTCACCAGTCTCTGACAGTAGGTGCTGGCTTAGAACCAGTGTAGCAGCACTGCAGGGGCTGGGGGAGGCAGAGAGCTGGTTGAACACTGCCTCGTGGAATGGTCACATCCCTGGCGTTTGCTTACCTTTTTTTCTTTTTCAGGTTTTCATGTTTCAGTATTTCCTATGTTGTTTTTCAAGGTTTCATTTGCTGGACAAAATTAAACATTACAAGATTTGCTTTCCTTTATTGATGCCATCAATTGATAAAGCAGAAGCATTTTCTTACAAGATGGTGACAGACGTGGGAGAGAAACCTACTCACAAAGCCATCTAGTGACATGATTTACAAATACATTGTGCCAGTTGACATGTACATGCAGCAGTAAAATTGACAAAAGCGTGGCCAAATAAAACTAACAGGAAGTCGGGATGGGGTAACGGACAGATTTTCTTTAATATAGAACTATTTGTATACATTTAGAACCAGAAAGGAGAACACAGTAAATCCCCGCGGACAAATAATTCTTAATCATTTCGAAAGTCCAAACCTGGTTCTAGGTTATTGGCTGTCTGCAATTGGTGAAAAGAACCTTCATCAGGTGATGGTTTGGCCTGATGTTGCCCTTCAACCTCTGCACCTGGCTGCCGGGGTCAGGGTTCAGGAGGTGCATCGGGCTGGCAAGATGGGTGACTCAATTTGAAGGCCTCTAGTTCGAGCAGGTTCCTGTTGATCTTCACAATAGTGGGAAATGGTGTCAAATCCACCTTGAACCTGTTGGTGAGAGGATAAGGCATCTTCTTGAACTAACACTGAACCACATAGCCTTGGCACTGTTTAGAAAGTTTCATTTCAAATAGGGCAGGATCTCAGTGGAAAGAGTCGCTGCCCAGTGAATTTCTAATCCCTGCTGTGATTTTGAGCAGGGCAGGATAAGGACAGGGTGGGTCGACTAGGCCTACAGTTTAGAAGGAGAGGGGATCTCATTGAAACCTATAAAATTCTAACAGGACTAGACAGGCTAGACACGTGGAGGTTGTTCCCGATGGCTGGGGAGTCCAGAACCAGGGGTCACAGTCTCAGGATACAGGGTATGCCATTTAGAACCGAGATGAGGAGAAATTTCTTCCCTCAGAGGGTGGTGAACCTGTAGAATTCTCTACCGCAGAAGGCAGTGTCATCAAATATATTCAAGGAGACAGATATTATTTCTGAATGCCAAAGTGGTCAAGGGATATGGGGAGAAAGCAGGAACAGGGTACTGAATTCGACAATCAGCCATGATCTTTTCTGAATGGCAGATCAGGCCCAAAGGGCTGAATGGCCGACTCCTGCTCCTATTTTCTATGTGATAAGCAGATAGCAGACACCTCCCAACAGGTCGGAAGGTCTGGCTGTAATTTTTAGACTATGCCCCCTTGTCCTAGTCTCCCCAACCAGCGGAAAGAGTTTTACCCTATCAGTTGCCCTTAATATTTTAAACTTTCATCCCAGAGTAATTAAGGAAGTGGCCCTAGAAATAGTGGATGCATTGGTGGTCATTTATTTATTTAGAGATACAGCACTGAAATAGGCCCTTCGGCCCACCAAGTCTGTGCCGACCAATAACCACCCATTTATACTAATCCTATATTAACCCCATATTCTCTACCACATCCTACCTATACTAGGGGCAATTTACAATGGCCAATTTACCTATCAACCTGCAAGTCTTTGGCTGTGGGAGGAAACCGGAGCACCCGGAGGAAACCCACGCGGTCACAGGGAGAACTTGCAAACTCCACACAGGCAGTACCCAGAATTGAACCCGGGCCGCTGGAGCTGTGAAGCTGCAGTGCTAACCACTGCGCCACTGTGCCGCCCTGTATTGACCTGAGTATTGAGATAGATGGGTGTGTGGGAAAGATAAGGATGGCCCTCAGAGGGAAGGAAGCTGCTGCTGTTGTGGGAGAGTTAGGATGAGTGAACCAGTTGATAAGGATTCAGGGTTGGTTGGTGTAAAAGGAGAGACCTGAGAGGAGAGAAACAGAATACAAACAACAGGAATGCCCATCATCACCCGAAATACTCTGATTGCTTCACCCACTGAGAGTGCAACTCTGAAATGGACTTTAATGCAAATGGTCAATGGTTAATGCTTTTTGTTCCATTTAAACATGGGTGGTTTAAGTAGCAGAGACTATACACTGGCCAAGTACTCAAGTGGCTCAGTTAGTTCAACTACTTCGGTTTTGTACTGGGCATAGTTTTAATTTCTGCAGGGAATTGACTGGAAGCTGAACAAAGCCTTACCTCTCAGCGTTGTACACCTGTGGAACCAGGCACAGGTCTGCCATCGTCACCTATAACAAAAGAGGCTGCGTCACAAGATTAAACCAGACAGGAGGCTCAGTAAACACTCCACGCGAAACAAATTTACGATCATCTAGAATCCCATCGCATCTTTCATCAGTGCCAGCCACGGCTCAGTGGGTAGTGCTCTTGCCTCACGTCAGAAGGTCATGGGTTGAAGTCCCACTCCAGAGACTGGAGCACAAAATCCAGGACAACACTCCCAATGCAGTACTGATGGAATACTGCACTGTTGCAGGTGCCAACTTTCAGATGAGACGTTAAACTGAGGCCCCTTCTGCCCTCTCAGGTGGATGTAAAAGATCCCACGCTACTATTTCAAACAAAAGTTCTCCCCGGTATCTGGACCAATATCTATCCTACAACCAACATCAGTAAGACAGATTACCTGGTCAATATCACATTACTTTCGTGGGAGCTTACCGTGCACAAATTGGTTGCTGCATTTACTACAATACAACAACAATTTGCATTTATATAGTAGCTTTAACATTATAAAACATGCCAAGGGACATTACAGGAGTGTTATGGAACGTAATTCGACATAAAGCCATGTAAGGAGGTAATAGATGACCGAAAGCTTGGTCAAAAAGGTAGATTTTAAGGAGTGTCTTAAAGGAGGAAAGCGGAGGTAGGAAGGCGGAGAGATGAAGGAAGGGAATTCGAAAGGTTAGGGCCTAGGCAACTGAAGGCACTGTGGAGTGATTAAAATTGAGAATACTCAAGAGGCCAGAATTTGTGGAAGGCTGGATCTAGGGGGTTGTGGAGCTGAAGAGCATTACAGAGGTAGGGAGAGGTGAGGCAAGGATAAGAATTTAAAGAAGAAAAGAGACATTGCTTGACTGAGAGCCAGTGTAGGTCAGTGAGCACAGGAGGGATGGATGCGCAGGAATTGGTGCAAGTTAGGACACAAGCAGCAGAATTTGAATGAACTCAAAAATTGCAGAGCATAGAATGTGGGAGACTGGTCAAGATTGCATTGGAATAATCAAGTCTAGAGGTAACAAGGGCATGGATGAGGGATTCAGCAGCAGATAAGCTGAAGCAAAAGTGGAATTTGGGAGGTGGAAATAGGCGGTCCTAGTGGCGGGTTTGGATGTGTTGAAGGATGTTCATCTCGGGGTAAATAGGAGACCAAGGTTGCAAATAGTCTGGTCCAGCCTCAGACAGTTGCCGGGGAAGAAACAACGTTTGAGAAAGGGACCAAAGACAAAGGCTTCAGTCTTTACAATATCTAATTGGAGGTAATTTCTACTCATCCAGTGCTGGATGTCTGATAAGCAGTCTGACAATTTAGAGATAGAGAAGGGGCAAGAAAGGTGGAGGAGAGGTAGAGATGGGTACCATCAGCATATATATTGAAACTGATGCTATGATTTTGGATATGTCGCTAAAGGACAGCATCTAGGTGAGAAAAAGGATAGACCCAAGGATAGATCCTTAGGAGACACCAGAGGTGCCGGTGCAGGAGCAAGAAGTGAAGTCATTGCAGGTGATTCACTGGCAATGATTAGATAGATAAGAATGAAAGCAGGGAAGTGCAGTCCCACCCACAATGGTGGAGAGGCATTGCTGTAGACTTTTGTGGTCAGCTATGTCAAAACTGCAAACAGGAGAGGAGCAATGGCAACAGATTTGAAAGAGATGGGGACAGTCCCTGAGGAAAGAGAACAGTTAATAATGTCAGCTAACGTAGGAGCTAGGAATGGAAATTGAGTGGTCAGTAGTTTAGTAGAAATAGGGTTGAGAGAGCAAGAGGTGAGCTTCATGGATAAGATGAGCTTGGAGGAGGCAGAAGGGGAGGTAGGAGAGAAACTGGAGAAAGATGCAAATTCAGAATTAGGGCAAGGGGGAACTTTAGAGGAAGTTAAGCCCAGTGGGCTAGGGGGAAGGGAGGGAAGTAGCAGAGGCAACTGATTGGATAGTCTCAATTGAGTCAATTGGCACCCATGGAACCTAAGCCACCATAGGTGGCGGCACCTTCTGGGGGAGGGAGAAGGGTGTGGCTGAGCTATCACAAGAGTAAGCAGTTAAACTCAACGCAGTCTAAAATGAGCTCGGTGAGCTCCTGGGAAAGTGGCAACACGACTAGGCAATCAAGCAGCTTCATCAAACTCAGCAAGCCAATGCTAATGTCAGAGTTTGGGCTGGGCTGGGCGGGGCGGGGCGGGGGTGGGGGTGGGGGGGGGAAACAACTGCCCCAGGGCCAAGGCGACATGACCTTAAATAGAAGGTTTGTTGGATATCCTTGATCCAGGTGCAGGATCGGCCCGTGATGGGAATGCAGTCAGTGCTTCCCCCAGACCTTTGCAAATGGAGTCGACTGAGTCACCGATCCTAAATAATCTTACTCTATCCTAAACTGTCAACCCGTTGGAAGCTTGCTCATACGCACCTCATCACCAACACAGTATCGCCCAGCTGTCTGTTGCAGGACATTCTCCAGAGCTGGAAAACAGGCAGACATTAACAGAGGAGGATAGAGTAGCACAAGATCAGTAAAACAACAACAACTTTCATTTATATAGCACTCTTAACATAGTAAGATGTCCCAAGATGCTTTACAGGAGCGATCATCAGATAATTTGATACCAAGCCACAGAAGGAGATATCAGGACAGATGCCTAAAAGCTTGGCCAAACAGGTAGGTTTTAAAGGAGCATCTTAAAGACCAAGAGCAGGGGGAGGGTTGGAGAGGTTTGGCGAGGGTTGGAGAGGTTTGGCGAGGGAAATTCAGAGCTTAGGGTTCAGGCAGCTGAAGGCACAGCCACCAATAACAGACTAATGCAAGCCGGGATGCACAACAGGCAAGAATTGGAGGAGCAGAGAGATCTGAGGGGGGTGTAGAGCTGAAGGAGGTTACAGAGAATAAAGAGGCATGAGCCCAAAGAGGGATTGGAAAATAAGAATGGGAATTTTAAAAATCGCTGGATTGGGAGGCAGTGCAGGTCAGCGAGCACAGGGGTGAAAGGTGAACATTACTTGTTGCGAGTTAGTACAGTAGAGTTTTAGATGACTTCAAGTTTACAGTGGGTGGAAGATGAGAGGCCAGCAGAAGATAACTGAAATTGTCAAGTCCGGAGGTGATAAAAAGACTTCATTTATCTAGCGCAGGGTTGTCCAACATATGGACCACGGGCCAGGATTTGGCCCGCGGATGTAAACTACTCGGTCGTTCCTCATCCTCGCCAGGGATCCGTGACTGGAGATGGGAAATTTCCCATTGCCTTCTTCTGATAGACTGGCTTTTTTAAAAATATTGCCCTGCCAGTTTCAGAGCTGAAGCAGGAATGCCCTGCCAGTTTCACAGTGCTGAAGCAGGAATGCCCTGCCAGTTTCACAGTGCTGAAGCAGGAATGCCCTGCCAGTTTCACAGTGCTGAAGCAGGAATGCCCTGCCAGTTTCACAGTGCTGAAGCAGGAATGCCCTGCCAGTTTCACAGTGCTGAAGCAGGAATGCCCTGCCAGTTTCACAGTGCTGAAGCAGGAATGCCCTGCCAGTTTTCACAGAGCTGAAGCAGGAATGCCCTGCCAGTTTCACAGAGCTGAAGCAGGAATGCCCTGCCAGTTTCACAGAGCTGAAGCAGGAATGCCCTGCCAGTTTCACAGAGCTGAAGCAGGAATGCCCTGCCAGTTTCACAGAGCTGAAGCAGGAATGCCCTGCCAGTTTCACAGAGCTGAAGCAGGAATGCCCTGCCAGTTTCACAGAGCTGAAGCAGGAATGCCCTGCCAGTTTCACAGAGCTGAAGCAGGAATGCCTGCAGTTTCACAGAGCTGAAGCAGGAATGCCCTGCCAGTTTCACAGAGCTGAAGCAGGAATGCCCTGCCAGTTTCACACTAGCAGATATCCACCACGTGACCACCCGCCCCCCCCCCCCCCCCCCCCCCCCCCCCCCCCCCCCCCCCCCCCCCCTCAGATCAGAATACCAGTTTCACAGAGCTGAAGCAGGAATGCCCTGCCAGTTTCACAGAGCTGAAGCAGGAATGCCCTGCCAGTTTCACAGAGCTGAAGCAGGAATGCCCTGCCAGTTTCACAGAGCTGAAGCAGGAATGCCCTGCCAGTTTCAGAGCTGAAGCAGGAATGCCCTGCCAGTTTCACAGAGCTGAAGCAGGAATGCCCTGCCAGTTTCACAGAGCTGAAGCAGGAATGCCCTGCCAGTTTCACAGAGCTGAAGCAGGAATGCCCTGCCAGTTTCACAGAGCTGAAGCAGGAATGCCCTGCCAGTTTCACAGAGCTGAAGCAGGAATGCCCTGCCAGTTTCACAGAGCTGAAGCAGGAATGCCTGCCAGTTTCACAGTGCTGAAGCAGGAATGCCTGCCAGTTTCACAGAGCTGAAGCAGGAATGCGCTGCCAGTTTCACAGAGCTGAAGCAGGAATGCGCTGCCAGTTCACAGAGCTGAAGCAGGAATGCCCTGCCAGTTCACAGAGCTGAAGCAGGAATGCCCTGCCAGTTTCACAGAGCTGAAGCAGGAATGCCCTGCCAGTTTCACAGAGCTGAAGCAGGAATGCACTTCCCAACTTCAGACCGTTTCGGGGTTTCCCGACCATTCTTTAAAAGCCCGCCGGGAGCCCCAAATCTGTCCAACGTTCGGAAGCACGTTCCCGTTTCAGCAACTGCCAGCTTGGAAACAGACAGCATAATGTTTTTAAACACACTTACTAACCACAAAGCTGTGCTGAGCGTTCCTGCTCCAACAACTGTCAGAGAGAGAGAGAGGGGCACAGAAAGCGGGCAGACAGACAGACAGAGAGAGAGAGAGGCACGGGCAGACAGAGAGAGAGAGAGAGAGAGAGAAAGGCACGAGCAGACAGACAGAGAGAGAGAGACACACGAGCAGCAGACAGAGAGAGAGAGACAGAGAGAGGCACGAGCAGACAGACA